>NC_081570.1:49234080-49266926 GCF_022355385.1 Mustela nigripes | reverse complement strand
GGTGAGTGCTGTGAAGTGTGTAAACCTGGTGATTCACAGACCTGTACCCCTGGGGATAAAAATATATGTTTATAAAAAATAAAAAATTAAAAAAAAATCACCACAGACCCAGTGAAGTTCAGGTGCTGTTGATAATATGATGTGAAAAAATAGACTTGTTTCTGGTTTTATGGATTTTATGCCCTAGTGTGTGAGAAAGATGTTTATTTTTCAAATGATTACAAATGTGAATGAGTAATAACTGTGATAAGAGTAATAAGGAAGGATGTAGAGGGCTATAATGGTGTATTATTATTATATGGTGTATGGTAGGGTGATGTTGATGGAGGGATCAGCCTGAGGGGTCAGGAAAGGCTTCCTACAGGAAGCGCCAGTTGAACTGAGTTCTTTAAGTATCATAGGAGGAAGACTAAAAAAAGCAAAGAGAGGGAGTGGGGAAGAATGACCAAGGGTCAAATAAGAGCCATGCAAAGACCCTGGTGTGTGAGAGAACATTCCAGTGAGATGGGTGGTGGTGAGAAGTAGAATATTTCAGTGGAATTTTTCAAACAGGTTTATCAACTATAGTTGAAAGGACTCACATATCACACCTTTATATAACCTTCCAACCCTAAAATTACCTGATTTACAGCATTTAATTGCTTGGTGACTTTTGGTTCAGTTTAGGGAAAGATGCTTTGAGAGATAAAATAACAGCAGGAGACAAGGTGTTTTTGGTGAGTAGAGCATAACACGCCAACACGTTGAGTAACCATATAGGGCAGCATATGATTAAGTAATACAGTGAAGGATCTACATGGCTGGAAAGATTGGAGGGCAGAGAAGAAAGCAGAGTGGGACAGGGCTCCTGTTGTCACCTCTTCTAGTCAGCTAGAATTCTCTACTCTGCAGGAGAGAGTCTTACTGAAGAGAATTCTTGGCAGCTAGTAGGTAATCACTACATCAGTTGTCAGTTGTGTAACTCACAGGAAGGAGCAAGGACACAGCAGGTGGGGTTACCATTGCTGTTTTGTTCAAGATGTTTTAAGTGTATTGTCTCACTTAGTCTTCATATCCACTGTATGAAATAGTAAGTATTATTATTCCCATTTTACAGACAGGATCTAAGATTTACTGGTTTGGATCACCTGCCCATGGTTATACATTTATTTACACAATGGCCAGCCTGGGATTAGGACCTGGTTCTGCCTGGCTCTAAATTCAATGCTCCTTCCATAGCCCTACCACAGAGGCTTCCCTGCTCATTCTGGTTAGTGCATGTTTGTGTTTTCTTGCTTTATTAACTATATTTTAGTATTATATTCTTAATAAGGGAGGGAGATGAATGAATGGGGAAGGGAAGTCATTTTTTGAAGAATCTGCTATTCATCAAGAAATATGCTTACTGAGGCACCTGGGTGGCTCAGTAGGTTGGACAACTGCCTTTAGTTTAGGTCATGGTCCTGGAGTTCAGGGATCGAGTCCCGTGTTGTGCTCCCTGCTCGGCAGGGATTCTGCTTCTCCTTCTGACCCTCCCCTTTCTCATGCTCTCTCTCTCTCTCAAATAAATAAATAAAATCTTAAAAAAAAAAGAAATATGCTTGCTAATTACATAGAATATTTCATTTAGTGTTTACCAAAAACTTCATACTATATGGTATTCTCTGCATTTTACAGATGAGCAAATTATTAAGTATCAGCTCTAAGGTCTTTCATTTACCAAGGGAGCAGAGCTAGGATCAGACTGTGGGTCCACTTGCGTCCAAACTCCATACTCTTTCCAGTCCATCATATTATTCTCTGGGACCCTTCTAGTCATTGTTGTATCTTGCACTGTCACATGGATTCTCATATTCAAAAGTATTCATTTATTTTTACACATTGTACACCATTTTTGTGATGGACACTGCAGGAAGCATGGAGAACGGAAAAGAATCATTTTTATCTCTTTTTTTCTCCTATGGTCAGTACTAAACTTGTGATACTTAATTGTTGTACTGTTTCTTGGATTTTCTTCCATGGGTATTAACACTTAAAGGGGTCTTACAGATCACTAGTGGGGGGCACCTGGATGACTCGGTTAAGCATCTGACTCAGTCTTGTGTCATGATCCCAGTATCCTGGGATTAAGCCCCCCATGGGGCTCCTTGCTCAGTGGGGAGCCTCCTTCTCCCTCTCTCTGTCACTCCCCCCACTTGTGTTCTCTCTCTGTCAAATGAATAAATAAAATCTTTATAAAAAATTCCAGATCACCAATCAGTGTTTCATATTCTTTTTAAAAAATTTATAACAATTAAAAAAAAAACATATAATGTATTATTTGTTTCAGAGGTACAGGTGTGTGATTCATCAGTCCTATGCAATTCAGAGCACTCACCACAGCACACACCCTCCCTAATGTCCATCTCCTAGCCACCCCATCGCTCCCACCCCCTCCACTCCAGCAACCTCCAGTTTGTTTCCTGAGATTAAATCTCTTATGGCTTTTCTCCCTCTCTGGTTTTATCTTGTTTCATTTTTCTCTCCCTTCTCATATGATCCTCTGTCTTGTTTCTCAAATTCCTCATATCAGTGAGATCATATGATAATTGTATTTCTCTGATTAATTTATTTAGCTTAGCGTAATACCCTCTAGTTCCAACCACGTCATTGCAAATGACAAGATTTCATTTTTCGATGGCTGCATAATATTCCATTGTGTGTGTGTGTGTGCGCGTGCACGTGCGCGCGCGCACACACACACACACACACGTGCACATGCTCATCTTTATCCATTCATCTGTTGATGGATACCTAGGCTGTTTCCACAGTTTGGCTATTGTGGACATTGCTGCTCTAAACATTGGGGTACGCATGCCTCCAGTGTGTCATAGTCTAAAAAATTCTTATAATCAAGATGTAAAAATTCAGAACTTTTATACAATTTAGCAGCATATTAAAGAATACTACACCATGAGGAAGAGGAGTTATTCCAGGAACATAAGAATGAATTAATATCAATATATATATTAATAAAAATTTTTATACTAATCCTATAAAAAGTTTTCTATGAACATTCTCCAGACATAATGAAAGGTAATTGATTAATGCAACATCATATCTATTTTATGTATATGCAAATTATATGTGCATATATAATACATATATGTATAAATGCAATAAATACTTGTCTGCATGCATATAACACACACACACATACATGCTTCTGAAATTCTGCAAAAGAAGAGCTGAACAAATAAGGCATATACTAAGTTCTTGGATAGAAAAACTCAACCTAATAAAGGTAAAGTTTTCCCTAGATTAATTTGTAAATTGAATAGAATTCCAATAAAAAGTACCAAGACTTTTTAAAAAGATCTTATGGAAAAAGAAACAATAAGAGTAGGCAAAACAAACAAATAAATAAAAACAAAACAAAACAAAACAAAAACAGAAAAAGAGGAGCAATGAGGAACAAATCGTATCAGAAAGCTTTCATAAATTAGACTGGTGGATAAATAAGACCAATGAAAAAGAATCAAAATTCAAAATATATATGAAATTCAAATATATATATAGAAATCAGAGTATGTTAAGTTTAGCGACTCAATTCAGTGTATGTGTGTATGGAAGGGAGCAATAACAGATTAGTCCTTATAGTAATAACTGGGTAGCCATTTGGAAAGTAAGTGGATTCACATTCACATTATAAACTAAGATGAATTCTAAATGGATCAAAGACTTTAAAAATGAAATCAAAGAAATAGAAGAAAATATGTGAGGATTTCTTGTTACTTGGGAATAGGAAAAATCTTCCAATTACTATACAAAATGCAAAAGGCATAAGAAAAAATACTGATAAATCTTTATATATCTAAAAATTCTGTATGCAAAAAATTGCTATAAGCAGAGTTAAAAGAGGAATGACCCTACGCAGAACATCTGCAACTTATAACATAAGGCTCATCTCTCTAATATATAAATAGCTCTTACAAATCAATATAAAAAAAGGTGGTTAACCCCCTAGAAAAATGGACAAAAGATACAGACAAGTCAGAGGAAAGGAAAATCCCAAACTAAAGACTTACAAAGAAATAAAAAAAAAAAAAGGCTATAGAAAGACTTATAAAAGGGAGAGTCACTTGACTTTTTGCATAAGAGGGGAAATTAGAATTATACTCATATATCATTTTGACCTATCAAATTAGCAAAAGTTCAACTATGCAATGATACTCTCATGTTGCCAAGACTTTGTAGAAACACTCCTATATGCTCCCAGTGGGAGGGAAATTGGTATAGTTTAAACAATATTAAACAAAATTATAAATACATATCTTCTTTGACCCTATAATTCCACTTCCAGGAAATTATACCATGGATATATTTACCCATGTGAAAATGACATATGCAATATTATTCATCACAGCAAAGGCCTGGAAATAATGTAAATATTCTTCAATGGAAGATTAGTCAAACATAATTTTGCAGCTGAAGCTTTTTAGCAACTAATTTGGAAAGATCTCCAACTTGCATTTTTAAGTGAAAAAATTAAGCTATAGAACAGTGTATATGGTACATAAGGAAAATGGAAAAAAGAATACTCTTACTTATATATTCAATAATATCTCTGAAAGGACACATAACAACTTAATAATAGTGAAAACTTTTTCTATTGTTTTGTTTCACTTTTTCTTTTGGAGAGAGATGTACTGGGTAGCTGGGGGATTTGGATAGGAGAAAGGGTTTCATTTGATACATTTTTCTATTTTTTGAGCTTTGAACCATGTATAATGTATAACTGATTTTTATCAGTTTAATACCTACAAAATACATGAATGAACAAACCCCCAAACTTCAGGGTCTTTTTCTAGGTGACATTTGAGGGGCTGACCCAGAGACCCACACAGTGTACCTTCTCACTTCTCAGTGACCCATTTCTCAATAGCACCATTCTGGGATCTGTTACCACATGGACAGTCTGAAAACCAACTTTTAAAATTTGAGACTTTGTACATGTAAAGCATCTGAAAGGCCTGGCACATAGTAATTATTATGACAAATGTTATCTTTTTTTATTTTTTTATTTTTATACTTTGTGGGCAAACTGAATCACACAGATAGTCAGAAATGGTTGTTTAGATTTTCAGATCCTTTAAAAATATTTCTTACATGGTACTTATTGATGACTTGAGACATAGAAGATATTTAACAAACACAAAGGCAATGGATTGATCTCACCCTGTGGTACTGCCAGTGATTAACAAAGGCTGTTTTGTTGCCCATCTATCCCTATGCGCATGAGGTTACATACCCAAATGTGGTAGCTTGTCCTGGTGTGGGCCTGAGCAGCTCCCCCTCCTGTGAGAAGAATGTTCAGCAGGCAAAATAAATTTCAAATCACAACCCAGGGAGGCAACATGGCATGATAGGAAGCCCATGGAATCTGGAGTTAAAAGATGTAGTACAGATCCATGATTCATTCACAGAGTAGCGTAGGATACCCGGAGTGTGTCTGTTCACCTGTCTCAATCACTGACTGCATCCTTGCAGTATCTGTCCTCCTCTCCATGGCTGCTAGAAAGCTCATAAGATCTAGTTAGATTTGAAAGTGTTTCTAAACTAGGCAGTAACATAGACGAGTGCAGCATAATACATGGTAATTTCACAATAACTTTCGCCCTTTTCATTCTCTCAGCCTAAGTGGCAGAGGATTTGTGACTGGTGAGGACAGTGTTAAATTTACAGAGCAACCTAAGGAGAGACTGGCTTGCTCTATGGGGAAACCCAGGACTGATGGTAGGCACTTAACAGCATGTTCCAATTACAGCATTTAAATCTAATTGCATACTCTGTTAATCTCTGTCAGTGCGGCATCATTTAATATCATCACGGCAGCCTCTAATATCGTAAGCAATGTGAGCCGAGCTGAGACTATTGAAAAAGTTCAGTCCCAGGTCTTCATATCCCCTTTAATTCTCTCTGTCAATTATGCTGCAGCCAAGAGTTCAAACAAAGGTCTTGGGATCCGGGCTTGGAGCTACCTTTTTGAAGCGAAGCCTCTTATAAATATACAGATTATATCAGGAGTCTCCAATCCCTTGCCCTAGTTATTTTTGATGGGTTAGTTAAGTTACTAGTCCCTGGGGTATAACTTACTGTGCACTTATTTCAAACAAATATTGTAAATGCTATCTGTTCCATAGATTATAGTTTTAGAAATGACATAGTGTCACTTGCACATGTATTTCCCACCCTACCCCCAATCCTCCTGGCTCAAGCAAGGTTGATGGGGAAGAAAAAAACCCGGACACCTACTTAGCTCAGTTCCTTGCACATAGTAGGCATCCTGTTTTTGTTTTTCTCATTATGAACGTCAGTTAATTAGCATGAAACTGCTAGTCACAAAGTTAGGTTTATTTTTTTTTTAATTTAACGTATCTTATTTTAATTTGAGTATAGTTGGCACACAAAGTTACATTAGTTTCAGGTGTACAACTTAGTGATTTGACAAGCTTATACATTATGCTATGTTTGTCATAAGTATAGCTACCATCTGTCCCATTACATCCCTATTACAGTATCACCCACCATATTCCTTATGCTTTGCTTTTTATTCCCGTGACTTACTCATTCCATAATGGAGGTCTGTATCTTCTTTTCCTCTTCACCCATTTTGCTCAACCCCTACCCCTCTGGCAACCATTAGTTTGTTCACTGTAGTTATAGGTCTGATTCTCTTGTTTATTCGTTTTTTAAGAATCCAATTTTAAGATTTTTATTATTATTCATTTGACACACACAGAGAGAAATCACAAGTAGGCAGAGAGGCAGGCAGAGAGAGATGGGGAAGCAGGCTCTCCACTGAGCAGAAAGCACGATGCAGAGCTCAGTCCCAGGACCCTGAGATCATGACCTGAGCCAAAGGCAGAGGCTTATCCCACTGAGACACCCAGGTGCCCCTCAATTCTGAGATTTTTAAGTGGACTCATATGGTATTTGTCTTTCTTAGTCTGATTTATTTCACTGAACATAATACCCTCTAAGTCCATCTGTGTTGTCTCAAATGGAATGCTCTCATCCTTTTTTATGGATGTATAATATTCTGTTATACATTAAAGTGATATTTTCATGTCTTCGCTATTGTAAATAATACCACAATAAACATAGGGATGCATTTATCTTTTTGAATTACTGTTTTCATTTTCCCTGAGTAAATACCCAATAGTGGTATTATTGGGTTATATGGTATTTCTATTTTTAAGTTTTTGAGGAACTTCTATAGTCATTTCCACAGTGGCTGCAGCAGTTTGCATTCCAGCCACCAGTGCATGAAGGTTACTTTTCTTCCATATCCTTAGCAGCACTTGTTATTTCTTGTGTTTTTGATTTTAGCCGTTCTGAGACATGTGAGGTGATATCTCATTGTGGTTTTGATTTGCATTTCCCTGATGATTAGTGATGTTGAATATCTTTTCATGTGTTTGCTGGCCATCTGGAATGTATTTGGAAAAATGTCTACTCAGGTCTTCTGTCCATTTTTTAACTGGATAATTTGTTTTTTGATGTTGAGTTATAGAAGTTCCTTATATATTTTGAATATTATTCTCTTATTGGATATGTCATTTGCAAATATCTTCTCTCATTCAGTAGATTGTCTTTTTGTTTTACTGATGACTTCCTATGCTGTGTAAAAGCTTTTTACTTTGATGTAGTCTCAGTAGTTTATTTTTGCTTTTATTTCCCTTGTCTTAGGAGACATATCTAGAAGAATGTTGTTATGGCTGATGTCAGAGAAATTACTACCTGTGTTGTCTTCTAGGATTTTTATAGTTTAAGATCTCACATATAGGTCTGTAATCCATTTTGAGTTCATTTTTGTTTTTGTTGTTAGAAAGTGGTCTAGTTTCCTTCTTTTACATGTAGCTGTCCAGTTTTCCCAGTGCCATTTTTTGAAAATTGAAATTTCCCATTGTATTTTCTTATCTTCTTTGTCATAGATTATTTGATTATGTAGATATGGGTTTATTTCTGAGATCTCTGTTCTGTTCTATTGATCTCTGTGTGTGTTTTTGTGCCAGTACCATATTGTTTTGATTACTATAGCTTTGTAGTATATCTTGAAATTTGGAATTGTAAAACCACCAGTTTTGTTGTTCTTTCTCAGGATTCCTTTGGCTACTTGGAGTTCTCTGCGGTTTTATATAAATTTTGGGATCATTTTTTCTAGTTCTGTGAAAATTGCTGATGGTATTTTGATAGGGATTGCATTGACTCTGTAAAGTGCTTCGGGTAATATGGACATTTTGAATATTAATTCTAACAATCCATGAGGATGGATTAGTTATGTCCATTAGTTTATGTCCTCTTCAACTTCTTTCATCAGCATTTTACAGTTTTCAGAGTATAGGTCTTTCACCTTTTTCATTAAGTCTACTCATAGGTATTTTATTCTTTTTGGTGCAGTTATAAATGGTGTTGTTTTTTTAATTCCTATTTTCATGACTTCATTGTTAGTAGATAGGAAGACTCCTGATTTGGGGATACTAATTTTGTATCCAGCCACTTTACTGTATTCGTTTATTGATTCTAGTAGTTTTTTTGGTGGAGTCTTCAGGATATTCTATGTATAGTATCATAAGACCTGCAAATAGTGGCAGTTTAACTTTACCAATATGAATGCCTATTTCTTTTTCTTCTCTGATTGCTACAGTTATAGTAATGTTTTCTCTAACCCCATTTTGTTCAGAGGTTTTTTTTTTTTTTTTTTTTTAATCATGAATGGATGTTGAATCTTGCCAAATGATTTTTCTGTATCTATTGAGATGGTCATAGGATTTTATCCTTTGTTGATGTGGTATATAATGTCGATTGAATTGCGAGTATTGGAACATTCTTGCATCTCAGGAATAAATTCCACCTGATCATTGTGAATGATCTTTTTAAAGTATTGTTGTATGTAGTTTGCTAATACAAAATAGATTTTAAAGTATAACCATTGAATCATAAAAATCAAATTTAGGAATATAACCAACTCTATTTAAACCTACATTAATTAAGAGTCATTTTATTCAATCAACAAATGTCAGATGAGTAAGTGCCTCCTGTGTCAGGATTGTGCTGGAACTCTGGCTGAAGAGTTATGTATTTTCTGAAAGAATTCTGGGCTCCAGTTCCAGCTCCATATTTTGTAAAATTTATGATTAGATAATTTTCTAAATGTCTCTATTTGAAAGTTTACATTTCTGTTATTTTAATACTTTTGCTTCTCTTGAAGCACTATTTGGAGGATTAAATGAAATAATGTATATAAAATACCACATAGAATTTTGAGCACTTTTATTTTGGTATGTTTAGTTTTTGCTAAGTTAATGAATAGTTAGCACCTATCAGTCAAAAGGTTAAGCCCCTTCCATAAATCATTGATTCATATAATGTTTCTGGCAGCCCTATAATTAGATACCATTATTATTCCCATTTTACAATTAAGGAAGCTGAAATACAGGGAAATGTAGTATTTTATCCATGGTGCCACAGCTAGGACATGCAGAGCAGGAATCTTAAACAAGGAAATGGGAATCCACTGGTGTGCTCTGTAAGACTCGAAGAAGATCAATTGCATTCCTTCAAGTACTTTTCTTCAGATAGTGCTGGGGAGATGAGACTCACCAGAAATAGTAATTGATTAGCTAAATCCAGCTACATGTGGTTAAGTGCCCAAGTGACTCTGTGTGTTTTGTTGGAAGGCCCTGAAACAAAGGGTGTTAGAGAACAGGTTGAGCCATTCAGAGAAACATGATGTAAATGAGACAGACCATGTGCCCTCTCAAGAAGTTGTCCAGAGATGCACAGTCCTGGGATGCTTGGTTTCATCTGCCATATGCACACAAGCATTGGATTCAAAGAAGCTGCTCCAGTTGTTGTTGGTCTGAGGTTCTCCCTATCTATGTGACCCAATGTTACAGCATAGTGATTAGGATCTCTATTGCTTTCTGCCTATGGGGACTTAGGCAGTGTATTTACTCTCTCTGCTACAGTTTTCTCATCTGAAAATGGGCATAATAATAAAGTTGATGGAATTGGAAAATGTTCAGAACAGTTCTTGGCACACAGTGAGTATTATCTATGTGTGGTTATTATTTGTATACAGTGATTTTCAGTATTTGCTCATCAGTTGGCTGCTTGGGATGGGTGTTCCCCTTTCTAGAGTTGCCTGATGTGAATCTACTTAAGTGAAATAAATGAGATTTGTAATCTCTTCCATCTGGAATTGCTGCAATGGTTATGGGGACCCAGGTGGGGATTAGATGAGACAGAGACAGAAATTAGCCTCTACTGCAAATAGCATAGGGCAGCCTTCAGTGTCAGCAGGCAGAGGGGTTCAGAAGCAGTATGGGGTAAGTGATGGGACACCTGAAACCACTAGTAGAGGTGAAGGCTTTTCATCCTTTCTTCACTCCTGCAGAGAAAATGAACTCCAATTTTGGTCAAGGGTAGCCATGAGCCATAGAAGGAGGCAGGGTTACTTTAGCATTCTAGGCACCCTTCTTTTGAAGGCTCTACTTAAGATCATTTCAAACATTAAAATGCAGTCACATCCCTTATTTTCTATAATTATAACCATATGAGTTGAGTTGTAGTCTAGTGGCTGACAAAACATTACATTTGTGTAGGTACTTAATTCAACATTCATTTATTTTGATTTGCAGTTTTGTTGCTTATTTTGGAGCTAATATATATATATATATATATATATATATATATTTTATACATGTAAGTTTAATGCCCTGAGGTGGCAGTACCAAATGGATTCAGTAGTCTTGGCAGATGGTTGGGAGCAGATGATTTGCTCAAAATTAAAAAAAAAAATTGGTTAAAATTTTGCTTTCCACTGATTTCTTTTTGGAAACTTCTCTCAGAACCTGTGTGGTTGGAATTCCTTCTGCATGGGAGGGGAGAGAGAGGTCACCAGCTCTTGCATGATTTTTTTCCTTCTTTTGGGATTGCTCTTCTTTCTAAATGGTGAGGTAAGATTGTCTAAGGATTCCTCTCACTGAGAAGATGGAATTCCACCCCCCAAAATATCACAGGGTCAATGTGATGGTCAGTAAAAGGAACCCAGAATTGGATGCTTAGGTCTGATACTTGAGAGGGGAAAAATGATTTTGGAAATGTCCCATATGGTTCAGTCTAGATAGTTGGGGGAGTTTTTAATAATGGTGTTACCTTCAGCAGAGATCAGTGCGATCATAGAGGAGAAGGGAGTTAGAAGCTATAGGATCAGGAATCCCAGTTGGAAATTCAACAAACTCCAGTACCCTTCACTGATATGACCAAATGAAGGTTTTGCAAAGATATCTTTGTTTTGTGGGGGCCCAAAACCTTCTGAAAGGTTGGTGTGAGCTACTTAATTCCTGGCAACCCAGAAGCAGAGACATTTCTTGGGGACAGGGTTGGGAGAATCTCTATGAGCTGGCTACTTTTCTTACTTTAACTAAACGAGGGCAGGTCCTGGAGGAGCCTGATAAAAGACACATATGCTATAATGCCCAGCATTGTGCATATAAGTTTTGCATAGCATGGTATTCTAAAAGAAACAGGACAACAGTTTTCCCCACTTGTCTAATCACATAAAGACCTGTGTGTGTGTGTGTGTGTGTGTGTGTGTGTAGCGACTTTAGAGAGTTTAATTGAAGTTAGCCTCCTTTCCCTACTCTAATTGAATCCTCGGCATTTTTCAAGAAGGGTAAACTGATAATTCATTCTCTCGATGTATGTTTGCTAGATTTAAGACACACTTCCAGGATCCTGCAGTTTGGAGACAGAAGTGGTGTAGAGTGTTGGAAAAGGGCAAAGATCACCCCACCTATTATTGTAGGTTCTTAAGGAACACTGGAAAATCCCACATATTTCTATAGGCCTTGAATTTGGGATGATGAGGGTAAGGAGATCATTGATCTGAAAGTTCGTCCGAGACTACAATGGATATTAAAGAAATTAGCTAGAGTGAAGAGATCTCCAGTGTCTTGGGGGGACTCCTGCATAGGGCCAGGTCCATGCTGGCTGAAGCTGTTAGTGCTCATCTACTTCAGACCACGAGAAGAAAAACAGTGAGAGAGAAACGAGAAAATGCACTAGAACGTAAAAGTGTGTCCCTCACATTCTCCTGTGGAACAGGCTGCTACTTCACTGACCCCCACTCCAAGAAGAAGCACAAGAGCATGAGAATGAATGGTCAAGGAAGAGCAGGTTGTGCTCCTCTCCTTTCTCAGTGGCCCCCTGCAGCTGCCCAATGGAAAAGGTATGGGTGGAGGATGATAATCCCCACATTGGACTGAATGTTTACCTGAAATGTGTTGGAGGATCAATCCACAAATTGTTGTACCAGGTTAAATTATTGGAGGGACTATGACATTGTCAAGGGTTATCTGACAATTTGAGGTATCACCAAATCATTGCTCAACTCTACCTTTCTACTAGCATGTGTGGTGGTAAGTGCCTGAAAAAGTAGTCAGCATATAAACAGATGATTATAAAAGGGAAAAATTGTGTGGTAAGGTGGGGAATGCTATGGGTCCACATTCAGAAAGTTAGGTCTAAGCATATGGAAGGTGTGGGATTGTGCAGTTGTGTAAATACTAAATAATCCCTCTCTGGAAAGAACAGTCCTGATTTGTGTCATTTGCCAATTTCTTTGGTGTAAATACTCCTACTGTGACTATAAATATGATGTCACAAAATGAGGAGTTGAGACAAAATGTACACAATCAGCTCTAGCAAGCTAGTTTCACCTACCTCCAGCACACTAGTGTATATGTGTGTGTGTGTGTGAGAGAGAGAGAGAGAAAGAGCAAGACAGAGAGAGTGAGACAGAGTGAGACAGAGAGGAGAGAGAGAGATTGAGAGTGTCAAAGAAGGCTTTCTGGGAAAAGGGACCCCTGACCTAAGTCTGAAAGGGTGATTAGGCAATAACCACGTAGGAAGGATGTCCCAGGTGGGAGAATAGAATGAGCAAAAGAAGAAGGCCTAAAGCAACATGGCTTATAAGGACAGACTATTCAATACACGTGGTGCTTCCAAATCTCAGTTCAATTCTGTTCTTTTTATTTTGGTTACACATGATATGTATGTTGCTCAAATTATGGCCATATTTAGATCTATTCATTTTACTCATCATTCATCTGTCAGACACAAGAAACATTTATGAGAGCCTACTTTCTGTTTATGAGTAAGGAAGATTTAAAGGATTTAAAGATGAGTAGAACATAGTTTCTGTCCTCAAAACACTTGTAGTGTAGGGAGGAGCAGAACAAAAACGTGTTACAGGTAACAGCATGATGAGCACAATGTTAAAATATGCATACATTATTAGGGGTTGTGGGAGGCTGAGTAATGGACCTCAAAGGTATACATGTCCTAATTTCTGGAACCTTATGAACATGTACCTTATGTGGCAAAAGGGATTTTGCAGATGTGATTAAGGACCAAGTTAAGGACCTTGAAATGGGTAGGTTATTCTCTATCGTCTGGTGGGCCTTAAAAGTGGTCACAGGAATCCATGTAAGAGAACAGTGGTGGAAGGACAGAAGCAGGAGAGAGACAGTTCTATGCTGCTGGCTTTGAAGAGGGAGGAAGGGGCCAGGAGACCAGGAATGTCAGCAGCTTTTGAATCTGGAAAAATTAGGGAAAGGGATTCTTCCCTAGTCTCCAGAAGCAATGCAGATCTACCACAACTTGATTTTAGCTCAGTGATACAGATCTCAGACTTCCGATCTCCAGATTGTAATTCATGATGTTTTAAGCTACTGAATTTGTGGTGATTTGTTACTGTAGGAATAGGAAACTAATACTGAAGTATTAAAGAGGAGAATGTAACAATGATTAAGAATCTTGATTTGTGGGTCAGATTGCCTCTTTTACAACCGTGGCCTCATCTCTTAAGAGGTCGGTAACTTTGGTAAGTTACAGCCTCAAGCCTCAGTTTCCTCATCTGCAAAATGAGATAATTATACCCACTTCATGGATTTAGAGTATGGATGTTGTGAAATATTTACATACTGTACTGAGTCTGTAGTGAGTAATCTGTAAATGTCAGCTATGCTTTTCCTTTAGACTATTAAGTTTCCTCTTTTGTGCGCCCCAAACTGAATATGTTGAGGATTAAGTAGGCTCTTATGGTGTGGCCTGGACAAATGGCTACCATTTCCAGTGTTATTTTTGTGGGCAAATATGATCTCACGTTGGAAAAACCCAATCCTTCACAAATTTGTGGCTCCAGAATAATAATTTCAATCATGAGCACTCTTTTTTGGTTGGAAATGAACACTCACACTTGCGCAGCCAATGAAAGGGTTAAGAGTTGTGCATCTTTCCCATCTCCCCGCAGCCCCCTCACTCCCACCCCACCAATAAAAATCCCATTTTGTGCACCCTCTCTTTGGCTGGAGTATTATTCTCTGCTCCGTGATTTGGAGTCGGCCTGTCTGTCCCCTGACTGAGCAAGAGCAGCTGAACAGCTGTGAAAACAATGGAGAAGCCGAGGAGAGCTGTGATTAGTGGGGGAAGCTGGGGAAATCTGGGACCCACCGGCCCGTTTCCCATGTCAGCGCACAGCCTGCAGAATCTGGGCATCACGTGGCCAGGCTCAGCGTTGGAGGGCCTGCTTGTGAGCGGGGGGCTCCCCATCACTGGCTCGGCTGGAACTCTCTGGCACCCTCTCTTCAAAAACCATTCTTTCTTTCGCCTCTCTTATTCCTTCCATGTTCTCGGGACTGTTGCATCAACATAGTGTTGCTAGGCAGCCCTGAAGCCTCCTTTCATCCTGGATCCCAGGAAACTGTCCAGGCAAATTCATTGGAGTGCACTTACAGCTGATGTTGTCCATGGAGCCAGTTCTCCTGTCTGGCCCTGGCTTTCCCTCTAGAAGCACCCCACCACCCAGGGTCTGCCTTGTACATTTGATTTTCTAGATGTGGATGTCAAGGAGAGTTTAGAGCCCCCCCCCCCCCGGCCCTCCTGCAGCTTCCCCCTGCCATTAAGTGTCCTTTTCTCTGTGGGCTGTGTGTATACCATGTCTAACTTAATCATAGCCCTTTGCCAGCGGACCCAAGATGACTGGACAACAAAGATTTTTGCTTAGGTTCCAGTGACACAACCAATGACCACCTAACCACTCTCTGTGGTCACCCCCCTCTTTTTCCTTAAAGCCACAGAACTCACCACTCACTTTTTCAAACTTCCTCCCACCTTCGCTTCCTAGTGCCCACCCTCTCCTGGTTTTCCATTCACTAAAATGGACAGCATGTGGGCCTTTCTAGAAGGCAGCCATGTAGCATTCACCTTGGTAACCCCAGCAACCAGCACAGAACCTGGGACACATTCAGTTCAGTAAGCATTTTCAGAGCGAGGAAAGAAAATCATTTAAATGGATTCTTTCCTTACTTGTCCCCTCTCTTTGAAATATAATTTAAAAAAAAAATCTTATTGCCACCATGATCTTTGTTTAATATTTTCTCTTCTAGATTGAGTTGTCACTATAATTATTCTCAGTTCTTGTTTGATCAAAATAATCTACATACATTATAAATGTTGATAAATATTTATTAAACATAAAATTAGAATTTCATTGAAAAAGCATCTCTCAGTGAGATGAATGGGCTTATTCATGTAGTTTATGTATCTGTGGATGAATACTACTTATTTTTAGAATGACAGAGTCTTCTACATTAATTCTATTCCAATTTTCTGTGTCATATATATATATATATATATATATTTGGAAATATCAAACACTAACTACAGAGTCTAGTATAATACAATTATCATTTGCCTCTTTGTCTACAAATCATACTTTCTAGATATACATAAGTTATTTAGCCTGTGTAACTTTTTGCCTAGTCAACTTTTATGGAGTGAATGATATAAGCGTCTGTCCTTATTTGACTTTTCTAATTGTTATACAGAATATGTGGCTCTTATTTTTATCTGGCTGTAGAACGTTGATTATATAGCCTGTGTGGCATTATGTCTTCTTGGGGCCATGGCAGATTTGTTGACCAATCAGACTATTGGTTTCTGCTGAGCCTTAATGCAGCTCAAAATCCCTCTTAGCATGCTGGCCAGGGAATGGCTGCTAACCAACCAGTGTGAGCATGGGGGCCCAAACCAATCTTATGGCTTTATGTGTTTTTCTAAGAATCACATCATTATCATTTTTGCAAATACAGTATATGAGAATAAAAAGCAAACAGTATCGAGAATTTCATAGAAGTAAGTAAAATCTCACCCTAGATTTTTCTGCCCATGCATTAACATCGTAAGTTTCAGGCAGTATTTTTTTTTTTACACTTCTCTTTGCAAACCTAAGGATAAAGTTAAGTACAAATAATTTTATAAAAAGATGATTGTTATATGCATACAATTTGAATAAAAACTATATTTACTTTTCCTTGTATTTAATGAAAAGGAAGGGATTGCTGAACTTCAGATTGTTTCTTTACACGAAGATATATTCATTCTTAAAAGATAACTTCGAAAGTTAAGAAAACATCATGAAATACATTAAGTGGGTAAAGAAAAATTGCTTTTAAATTATATGTTTCAAATTACATGGTATATGTAGTGCCTTTTTTGAAATATGAGAATATTAGGTAATCTACATCTCCATACTCCCTCTTCACACTTCCCATTTTTTTCTTAGTGAAATTATTTTCCCTTGTTGGAACTCATAATATTAATACTCTGATCTGTAATTCTGACAGTTGTTTAATCTTAATTCAATATTCACATCTACTTATCATTCAGTACCAGCCTTGTTACCACGACTGTGCGGTGAAAGAGACCTTTCATTTTGAAGCATCAGTGTTTTGCTGTATTTTGTTGTCAGGTATCTTTTTCGCAAAAGGCTCATAGGTGTCATTTTTGAGTTTTTTAATGTGCTTGAGAATGTTCTCATCTTTATGCTTGAAGGGCAGATAATGAAATTGTCCTAATGATCTCGACAAAAAATGATACTGTTATTTCCCTGCAAAGTGACTTAAAGATGGCTCACATCTCCAGCATTTAGGTGTTCCTTGGAATTCTGCCTGAGGTCTGGGATGATGGACCTTCTACTCACAGCCAGCAAAGCTTCCCTAGGAGGCCCCCTTCACCCTCCCTGAGGCATGTTGCCTCTCTCCAGTCCTTCTTTGCTCTTGGCCCAGCCGAATACCTTTTCCTTCTCTACCATGTGGCTCTTAATTCTGGCGTTCCTCCATCCTCTGAGAGATTTAATTTCTTTAGCACCAGCTCTGGAAAGATCTTGTTTCTCACCAAATTTCCTCTTTCTTACTCACAAGGAAAATGCATTCTGTCCTTGGCACCTCTGAAAATTGAAGTCAATGATTTTTCTAGGCCTTTCTGCAGGTTTTCCTACTTATTCCATTAGGATTTTCCTTGTCATCTCTCCCTCCTCCCCCCCTTTTCCCCCCTCAGCACAGTGTTTCCTCAGTTCAGGATAGAGCCGCTTGCTTTGAGCAGTTCTTTATTGTGTCTCCAAGTGGGGTGCTTATCAGAGACCGAGTACCCTGCAGTTCTGAGATGCTGACTCGTTCAAAGTCTGATAATAGATTAGTAACATCTAACTTGGTTTCTGTCTTCGTCTCTTGCCCGCTAAACTAAACAGCAGAGGCCACTCTGATAATCCTTTTTATTAGCATGGTGCAAATACAAACCCTGACTAATTTGGGGTGATGCCTGGTTTGTGACTCCAGTGGGGAAGACAGTGAGGACCATAGTTATAATGACAGTGTTGCTTTAACTGGGTGAGAGAAGGGGTGGTGGGAGAAGGTGGTCTAAGCCTGTTTGAGGTCTTCAGGGAAAACTTACAAAGGGTTTGGCATTTGAAGGGAGACTTATAGATCAGGTCAGAGCTTGTCAGGAAATCAAGTCCTTGGGGAGAGTCCAGCAGAGAATGACGGAATACACGGAGTGGCAGAAAGGAAAATGTGGGGGGGCTGTGGGAACTAGAAGTAGCTTAGCATGGCCTGGAAGGAGACACCTTGGAATCTATGGCTGATGAGGTAGACAGAACTATGTGGGGGCCACGAAGACAAGTTTTGGTTCTGTGGCATAGGTGGAGGAAAGACAGGGAATGATTTGAAAGGCAGGAATTTGATTTAATCAGATTTGCATGTCATGGAGTTCACTCTGGTGGGGAGTAGAGAACATTGTCAGAAGGTAAACCTAGAGGCAATGAACAAAAGGCTACTGTAAGTGTATAGGTGAGAGATGATGGGCTTGACTGGGACCTGACTGACTAGAAAAGCAGTAGTTGTAGGGGGGACTGCACTGAGAGATTTCTTAGATGATCTGGAAGATAGGCAGTAAGTCTTTAGAGGAAGAATCAATAGCTCTCTCTGCATCTGACCTGGTACAACACTGGTTCTGTCCCTGATTGTCTGTTTAATTATGAGAATCACGAAACAACCTTGGACACAGTTTCTTCATCAGTATAAAGGGGCAAAAAATTCTCAACTTACAATTGTTGTGAATAAGATACATATAGCCATTGGGATGCTGCCTGGTGCCCAGCAGCCCAGTGAAGAGAGTTAGCCGCACCCATTCTCAGCCTCCTTGGTGTAGAAAGTTCTTTGACTCTGCGAACAGTTATGCCATCAATTCTCTGAATGGTGGGATGAACATTCTGTATTTTGAACTACCCTAGTACTACCTTGTTTTACAAAATACTTTAGACTGTGAGTCAGGAATATAAAATCAAATAGGTACTTGAAACAACCTCTGTTTCAGTTTCTTGGGACTGAAATCCATGTGAAAGGTAGGGTGGAAGGAAGTATATGGCTACTTATACTATTACTAGTATACAGCTACTAGTCATAACACTTGCAACTATCAGTAATTGTGTATTTAGTTTGTGTGCCAAATATTTTAATTATATTATGTCTTTGAGGTCCGACAATAAGATTATGAAGTAGAAATTACCCATTTATTTTACAGATAGCAGTATTGAAGCTAAAGCACTCTAAAACACTTACTCAAAGTCACTTAGCTAGAAAATAATAACATTAGAAACCTAACTGTATCAGTTAGCTTCTGCTGAATAACAAACCACCCTGGAATGTAGTGACTTCAAATAACTTACTATTACTCATGAGCCTGAGGGTCTGTTAGATGTTTTTGGTGATTTGAGTCACACTTGGCTGATATTGGCTTGGCTTCCTTCTGCATCTGTGGTCAGATTGAGGACCGAGTCATCTTTAATAGCCTCTCTCAACAACTTCTCTGGCTATTGGCCTGCTGTTGGCTGGAGCAGGGAGAGCTAACAGTCCTCATCAACTAGGAGGCCAGCCTATGCTTTTTCACATGACTGACAGGGAGTGCTCCCAATCCAAGATCAAATGTGAAGAGATGCTTGAGACCCAGGCTCAGAATGTCACTTCTGCTACAGCCTTTTGGCCATAACAGCATGAGGCCAGTCCAGATGAAGTGATGGAGAAGTGGATTCCATTTCTTGGTGAAAGAATTGCAAAGAATTGTGGCTATTTTTCTTCTATACCATGCAAGCCACGGCTTTGGGCTCCTAAGCCTATGATCCTACAGTGAAGGATGTTGTTTTTATGGCTATTTTATAGATGAAAACCCTGAAGTTCAAAGATATTAAGCAACTTGCTCAGAGTCACTTGACTTAGTGAGTAGCTGAACCATCGGGTGAAGCCAGGCATGTCTAACTCGAAAGCCAGTGAATTTCTGCTGGACCTGGTTGGTGCACTAAGAATTAACAGCCTGTGAGATGTAGAGCCATTCCCTTCTGGAAGTGGAAGGAACCTCAGAAGCTGTCTGGTCCATTAGCTGATAGAATTTTAAATTTCATAGTTTACTATAATTTTAAAAGTCATTTTGGCAACCAACACAGATTTGTCAACCTGCCTTTTTTTTTTTTTTTTTTTTTTTTTGGCCAACTCAAAGCATTATGAAAACCGTTTCTTATCATTGTCATTTCATGAAAAAAAAAAGAAATTTCAACACCAAAAGGCATAATTTTATAATAAAGTATAATTGTTTAAATTAAATTAATTTGGCTTTGAAAAATCCTAACTACTTTGTCTTTAATTTTGCTTCTTTTGTGTGGGCCTGTGATGTCTTTACATTGGTCAAAAGACAAATATATGGGAGGCACTAATCTAGCCTCTTCTCTTTATTCGTTGGTACTTGAATGCCCTCTAAAATATTCCTAATGTGGTCTTCAATCATTGCATACTTCTAGTGATGGAGAATTCACTATTATCTGAATCAGTTCCCTTCATCTTTAAGCAACTGTATAAAAGAATATTTTCATACTGTATTGAACCAAAATCCTTCTCCCAGTGACATTAACCTATTACCTGAAGTTCATCTTTTGGTGCTCAAATATAAAAATTGAATGCATGAAGGTATATGGAAATAACCATGGCTCCCCTAAATTGTCATTTACCCTAGTTCCTTCAGTCTCCACCTATACAGTGTTGGCTTGGAGTGCTATCAGCTTTTGTCCTGCCCTCACACTCCATCCAGCTTGACTACAACTGCCTTTATGTGGATGTAGAAATCAGTTTGTGTCCCTGGATTTGGCCTGATGGGCTGGTATAGATTAGGTCATCCATTTTCTCTTTCCATGTATGATTCTTCTCTTAATGAGATATAAGATTATGGCAGCCTTTGCAGGAAAACTTACCAAGCTGTTGACTCAAAGTTCAACTTTAAGCCTCAATTTCTGTATGAATAAAATCTGAGCACTGTAGAGCTGTTCTAAAGGCTCAGTAATTACTTAACAAAATACAATACAACTTCAATGGCATTTCAAGACTATCTGTCATGGACTAGGCCCTGTGATAGGTGCTGGCCCTGTAAAGAAAAGACAGTTTTTTTGTTCTCAAGGAAATCAAAGTATAGAAAGTAAAACAGACATATAAACACAATGTTACCACAAGATTATCAGCTTTATTCGGTGGTGTGTGCCAAGTGAAGGTGGGAGAATAGGAAAAGCAGCATCAGTACCTACGTGTGGCTCCAGGAAGGCTTTATAGGGGGTGTAGCCCCTGAACCAAGGCCTGGAGAACATTAGGATTTGCCAGTTGGGCCTGGTCTCTCTAGTTTTGTGGCAGGTGTGACATCACAGCAGTTCAATAGCACCAGACCACCTGAATTCCAGGTTAAACCCCCTGTATCTCAGCATCTTTCCCAAGACATTATTACTCTCTTCTCAAAGCTGCTGTGAGGGTAAAATGAGATAATGAGCATAAAATTGTTGGTGCAATCCTGGTGCATAATGTGGTAACTATTCTTATTCCATACGACTAAGATGATTCAAATTCTAAGTCCTCCTAGTCTGACCAAGGACACTTTAACTCCCTTTATCTTTACCCTCCACCTAGCGCAATGAAGAGTGCACCCAGGATGGATCCTTATCTGTCAGAATCTTTTTTTTTCTTTTAAGATTTAATCATTTTTTTAGAGACAAAGCTTGAGCGGGGGAGGGGCAGAGGGCAAGGGAGAATGCAGACTCCTTCCTTGCTCAGTGAAGAGCCCGACTGCGGCTTGATCCCAGGATGCTGGGATCATGACCTGGGCCAAAATCAAGAGTCAGACACTTAACTGACTGGGCCACCCAGGAACTCCCTTAACTGTCAGAATCTTAAGGGAATGACTTCATGAAAAACACATGGGTTGGCCAAGAGGCTTCAGTATTCATAAATACTGATAGCCACTGGAGCAGCAGACTGGTTTGAGGCAATCAGGCTCACACTTCTCTCCTAACATACAGTCACTGGAAACCCAATGCAACAGCAAAGATTTTTTAAATTGTAAATAATTTGAAACATGAAGAAAAATCGCAAGAATAAGAATAGTATCGATGATAGCCAAATGTTTTTTACCCAGGTTCTCCTAGTTTTAGTATTCTGCTCTATTTGCTTGATCATCTCCTTTCTTCTCCCTTTTCATACACACACATGCAGACACACAGACACAAATACACAGATACACACATACATGTACACAGATACATATAGACAAATATACAGACACAACTCAGACACAGTTATACACACACATGGGCACACACAGATACACATAGACTTACACAAACACACAGACACAAATACACAGATGTACATGTACATGTACACAGGTACATATAGACAAATATACAGACACAACTCAGACACAATTATACACACACACGGGCACACACACAAATACACATAGACACACACACAGACAGACACAAATACACAGATGCACACATACATGTACACAGATATATACACATACAACTCATACACACACATGGGCACACACAGATACACACAGATAAACACATAGAGACACAAATACACAGACACACACATTCATGTACACAGATACATAAAGACAAAGAAACACAGACACATAACTCATACACAGTTACACACTTAACTGACTTAACACACTTAACACATACACAGATACACATAGATAGACGCACACATAGACACATAAGCACAGATAGACATGCAGATATACACCTATACACACAGACACACACACATTTGCACAGACTTTTTTCTGAACCATTTGAGACAAAGTTGCCTATCTTATAGCCTTTAATTTTCTTATTTGCTATGAACAATGATATTCTCTTATATAACCATGAGGTGATTATCAGCTTTAGTAAACACCGATCTAATACTTTGATATACTCTACTGTCCTTATTCTAACTTTGTCAATTGAATAATATCTTCTATATAGATTTTTCTTACCTCCCTTATAGAGTCCAAAAGTCAAAATTTTATAAAAAGCTGTACCCAGAGGAGAGTTACTCCTGAACCTCCCTTTCTCTCTATTTCCTCACACCTGTAGGTAGCCAACTTAATTGTTTCCTGGTTTATCCTCTTTTACTGGTAAAGATAAGCAGGAATTTGTATGTTTTCATATTTCCCCTTTTACATAAATACATGTTATATATGTTATTTTGCAATTTGCTTTTGTTACTTAACAGTATCTCCTGGAAATCACTCTATGCCAGTGTATAGAGATAACCACTCTTTCCTCCAGCAGCGTAGAATGACACTGTGTAATACTATGGTTTATTCAACCAGTCACCCATGCTTGAGTATTTGGGTAGTTTCCAATGTTTTGCAAATAAAAATGATGCTGCACCGACTAACCTTATGTGTATGTAGTTTCATATTTTTTGAGGTGTATATTCAGGGTAAATTCCTTGAAGTGCCATTCCGGATGGAAAGGGGAATACACATGCAGTTTTGATACTGACAAATTGTCCTCTAAAGGGGTTATACCGTTTTGCATTCTTACCAGTGAAAGAGCACCTGAGAAACCCAACGTTTCAACTTCCATTTTTACACAATGATAAATCAGAAGGGATTTGGGAGCCAGAAGAGAATGCAGAGCAAAGGTCAGGTGCTGCAGGGAATAGGAAAAAAGAATGCCCAACACAAAATCAATTCACAAAATGCTTTTTTCCAGACACTTGGACACCATCTGCTTAAGGGCAGGGCAGTCTTACTTAATTTTTCACTCTTGGGCTAGGCATCTCTAGTAAGATTTCTTGCTACAGATGCCAACGTAGTAGATGATCTGTAGATATTGACTATTTAAATGAATGGAAGAATGAACTGGCAAAAACCTGGCCTTGTTCATGGGAATAAATAAACCTGGGTAGGAGATTATTTTGAAGAAGTGTATCTCACCTCTTCTTCTCCCTTTCCCTCCTAGACAGTTGCTTCCTTATACAGCCATTCCCGGGGACTGAGCAGTTTGAAGTTTCCAGAGATGAAAACTTGTAAGCAGTCCTTTGCATTAGGAGATGGGGCTGCACAGAGGCCTATTGTCCGCAGGGACACAGGGAGCTCTGTGGTGAAAGGGGAGTGTCCTCCACCACAGCCTGGTCTTTTCAGCCTGAGCATTGCCTTTTCTCTCTGGAATGTAATATTCTACCCATGCCCTTCGGGTGGCATTGTGCAGTAGCAAGGTCAGCCGTGGGGGGTGGGGGGCACAAGCAGGGAAATGATCTCTGGACGGGCAACCCAGTAAGTCAGAGGCAGCATCAGAGGGCACAGCCAGGTCTGGGCCTCTGAATGAGTGCTTTGTGCGAGTCTTGGTGGCAGTGGCTGGAGAAGCACCTTCCTCTTGCAGCTCACCTGGTGGCTGAACAAAGCTGTCTTTCAGGCCTCAGGCCCCACAGCAAACACTGTACAGGTGATAGATCTGCTTTCCTGCCCTGCCATGGCCCAGGGATCACATTTCTGCCTGGCATTTCTTGTAGGTCGCCACTAAGGCCCATACTCCTTTCCAGAAAATGAAACAGCCAGACTAACCCGTGAGGAGATGGAGCACCTGTTCTGAGGCTGTAGGGGTCATTGAGATTCTGAGGATTTCTTTTCAGAGTCACAGGGGAACAGGCATAGCTATTCTATGTTTCTGCTGACTCTTGGCATTGTCCACGTGAGCAAGCACTCTTTGTCTGGCTTTCAGCATTTCTACAATCCTTTTTTAAATTTGATCTCCATGATGGTTTCAAGGGGTCAGTGTGGCAGCTTTTACGCAAGAGAAAATAGAACCATGAGCTGAAGTGGGTCCAGTACGGCAGAGTCTTCTGCCTCCAGATTCAGAGTTCTTTCTAGGAGACAATAGTCCACAGTATTGCAGGATCAGTGAGAAGGTGCTGGTGACGTACTATGCTGCAACGATATTTTGGGTTTTGTTGTGGCTACTAGCCAGACTTGAAAGGACAAGAGGTTTTTTTCCCCTTCCCTTAATGCAAAAGTCAAATCTCTGTGCTCTGAGCTTGGGTTCCTTGTCATTTTTATGTGTCAGGGTTAAAAACAGAAACTGTGAAGCCCCTGCAGAAAAACACTCGGGATTCTATTTGGGCTTGTAACTTTGTGGAGAGAGGCTGGTGCTGTGATTCAAGGGATAGAAAGGGTTAACCTGGAAGTGCAAGGATGGGTTTCCCTTGTGTCTGACTGAGACAGGGTTAGTTGGGATTTGGGGTGTTTCTGTGAAGGGCAGAGATCCATGATCTACGTGTATGAAGCACCAAGTATAGGGAGATGTCCATGAGAGGACTGAGAAGGCCAGGTGCCAACGCTGAGGCATTTGGGGCAGGCACTGGGTATGTGTTGAGTGGAGAGGCCTGCTGTGGAGCATTTCGGAGTCACTTGGAGGGCTGTCATCTGCTAGATGGCAGAGGACGGTTGGCCCAGTAGCATCTTGTACAGAATGGACGTATAAGTAAGAATGATGAACACCATGGAGTAATCCCTCATTTTGTGAATGTCATTTAAAACCCTAGGAAGGGAAGGAAATCCCTCCTCAAAAGTGACTGAAACTGAATCTTCCCCACCCCAATGAAGTAGGATCTCGGAGACAAATTTAATTTGCTTAAAGAAAATGAAATAATTCACTCACATATTCATTCATTCCACAATATTTATTGTTACCGTGAGTCAGCATGATCTCAAAGAACATCAGTATTTCCTTCTCTGAACATCTTAACAAAATTTGATTAAAATGGATTATTTTGATATTTAGCCTCTGTTGTGGTTCTGTTTTCTCTGTCTCCTTCCTCTTCGTGGGTCATCTGCTGCAGTGTTTGCATAAATCCTCCTCTCCCTTTAAAATATGCCTCAAATATCTCCTTTCCACAGATACTTTTTTCTCCCACTAACCCATAAATTAAAGTGGAGTTGGGTCTCGGCTTGAACATGGGCCACATCTGTTTATGGATCCAGGCATGTCTGGGAGTGTCTGGAAAACTGCAGATTTAGGCCTGATGGAGCTCTATTTTTGGGGCCATTGAGAATCCTCCTGTGAAAGAAATCATGACATTTCCACTTGTGGGATCCAGACAGACACATTTCAGCATATCTGGAGAAGCACTAGAGTGACTTCAGGTTTTAAGGAGGGGATATCAAATCACCAGGAAAGACCTTATCCTCTGGTGACAAGGAATCCTACCTAAAGATCTTGGTACAATAACAAACTCTACCTTCAGAGGCCAGAGTGCAATAGCTCTGCACATACTACAGTGTTTGCCATTTGGGTTTATCTCCTAGCTTGCCTTATTAGGCTCTTTTGTAGGCTTGCTCTTGGGAATATGGTGTTGCTGTATATAAAAACAGAAATCCCTGCTTCAATCTCTGCAAACTTTGGGATAAAAGACATACATCTTGGTAACCCCTCCCTGCCTCCTCATTGTCGGAGATTTACATGAAAGGAATATAGATAGTCTCCTCCATTTGACCATAAAATTGTGTTGACGCTTTGGCACATTGAAGTCTCAGCCACTGAAGGTGGGGCTTGTCAGAACAGAGGTAGAATAGCCATGAACCTTCATCTCAGGCTTGACTGGGGAGCATAGAGGAGCAGCCAGCACTGTGGTGCCTTGTGTCAAGTGTAGCACTTCTTCAGGAGTGAGATCTGCCTGTGGAATTCCAGAAATTACTTGAAAGAGATCTCTTACAGGTGGTTAGTGTTAGTCCAGTGGATGCAAAATGCCACAAAACTTTTGGTTGTTCAAGTAAATGTAACCCAGAGCCTGAAGTGTGGGTGAAGAGATGATGGCAACAAGACTGAGGAGGGCGGTAGGGGAAGGTGCTGAACAGTCTGGGACCCAGTCCCAGGAAGCACAAATGATCATGAGGACTGAGGTCCGACTGTGATCATTCTGGAGGTTGGTTGGTTACTGAGAGGGAAGGTGTAAAATTGAAGATGAGGAGCCCAATGGGATGGGATTCTTAATATTTCTAGGATTACGCCTGACCGTGGAGCATATCCTGTGCAGGACATAGCATTTCCTCCCCCATTTCTTCTATTTGGATGGACTGACTGTCTGGGCAATAAGTTGCAGACTTGGTCATTATCTTGAATTCATTTTTGACGACTCTGCTTTCCAGTTATCAAAGAACCCTTTAACTTAGAAACATTTGTTGAAGAATCCTTCATTTTATGAGTCTTGTTGATAATCACACTTTTGTCTCAAAATTAATTAATGCTTTTATTATAGGCATCGAGAAGTCCTGACCATTCTGGGATAGTGGTTAATACAGAAAGAACGGATGAAACCTGGTTCCCCTAGTAGGATTCTCACTCTCCCATGTTTTCTCCATTTTGCTTTAAGTAATGAGAATACGCCTTTCTTTGAAACTTCTGTTTGCTCTTTAGTATGTCTAGTAATGTTTGTCAACCCTCAGCTCTTATTTGACCCCTCCCCCCTATACTCAACATACCACTCCTGAAGTGCTTGAGTCTCTTTCACCAGAAACAGTCACCTTCTCCATACTACACATAGGAACTTTACATGTGTGGCAATGTAAGAAAATTTACATGAAAGGCCAAACACAAGAATTACTGAAAATAAGTTTGTAACTGTTATATTGTCCTTCATTTAAAATGCCATTGGGGGTCATCAGGGAATGCTTTCCTACGGTGCCTGGTGAAGGACTATGAAAGGTGGGCCAATGGGTCATATAGTCAGAGTGGGAGGGCACCCACGGGTGACTGCAATGACATAATGAGGGAATTGCTTGTAACTGATGAGTTTGGTTTACTTCTTAGCTATTTATGTGTTTTTATGACTGATGATTATTTTAAGATATTGACTTGCAATTATACCATTATAATATCATCTTTTAAAAAGATAATTGAGCTCCTTAATAATAGATATTGAAACTTTATGAATATTATTAATCTGGCAAAGATCAGAGCTGGAACATCTCAGTTAAGGGGATATATTTATTCTTTTTTTTTTTTTTTTTTTTTAACATACCTTGTTCCAAAGTGTGGAGGATTTAAAGGTATACTTGAAGTTAACTTAATCACATGTTCAATAAAACTATGAAATTTACATTTTTATTCTCCATGTGTTAGAATTTCTCAAAATGGCCAACTTTCTTGTCCCTTTAAGAGTTACTTTAAAGGGCACCTGGGTGGCTCAGTGGGTTAAAGCCTCTGCCTTCGGCTCAGGTCATGATCCCAGGGTCCTGGGATCGAGCCCTGCATCGGGCTCTCTGCTCAGCAGGGAGCCTGCTTCCTCCTCTCTCTCTCTGCTCGCCTCTCTGCCTACCTGTGATCTCTGTCTGTCAAATAAATAAATAAAATCTTTTAGATCCATTCATCTGTTGATGGACATCTAGGTTCTTTCCATAGTTTGGCTATTGTGAACATTGCTGCTATAAACATTCGGGTGCATGCACAGACCTGTACCCCTGGGGATAAAAATATATATTTATAAAAAATAAAAAATTAAAAAAAATAAATAAATTTAAATTAAAAAAATAAATAAAATCTTTAAAAAAAAGTTAATTTAAATATAAAATAAATAAAAGGAAGACACATGGAAATCTAGTCAGGTAATTTACGGTTACGTGATTTTTTTTCAGAAATATTTATTCCAACAAGATTATACATGTAAAGGGATGCTCAAACCTTCCATAGTACTTCAAATCCTTTTCTGCCCAAACACCGAATTTCCTCAAAAGTGGTTTAACATTTTTTTTTTGTCAAGCCACAGTTGAGGACTA
This sequence comes from Mustela nigripes, assembly GCF_022355385.1. NCBI lineage: Eukaryota > Metazoa > Chordata > Mammalia > Carnivora > Mustelidae > Mustela > Mustela nigripes. The sequence goes on along the minus strand of NC_081570.1, from coordinate 49,238,414 downwards.
TTCTTTTCATAGTTCTAGAAAATAATCTTCTCTGTCTCATTTTTATTTGTATAAAAAATGGTTAAAATGGGACAATGCCATTTTTTACCCTGAATGGTGACTGCCAGCTATTAAAATGCTAATTTCAAAAAAAATACAAAAAACCAAATAGAAGAGCTAAAGACAGCCAGGAAACAAGAGGAATGAAGTCTACTGAGTGATTAATCATTTGATTAACCAGGTAAGTCTCTGGCACATTACTAATTAGCTCACTTACAAAGCCCTGGACTGAGCAGCCCTGGTTTGATTAAAGAGGTGCCGAGCCATTCAAACCCTGATGCTTGAGCTTCTTTTATAAAACAAAATGCTACTTTCCTGGGCTAAGCTCATCTCTTTAATCCAGCTGCGATTTCTCAGGCCTCTGGCACTCAGGCCTAGGCACATAAATCAAAGAGAAGAAAATGGTCTTCATGAATGTTCAGAGAATATGATCTATATTTTAGGATGCTTTTTCCCCCCCTAACTTAAAAAGGGTTTTTTTAAATTATGAGGTTGGGGTAACTACCTGTTGACTGTCTTCAAGCTGTTGCTTTGGATGACCCTTTAGGTTATCTGGAAGTCTTGGGAGAGATCTGCCTTTGTAGGAGGAAATAAATCTGCTCTCATTATACTCTTATTAATCTGGGAGGATTTATGAGCTCGAAAAAAGGATATTTGAAATTAACAAAGGCCTTCTTTACTAGGGAGTACACCTTTAAAATATTTTTTAAGCTTATTTCTTTGTGGTTAAGTATTTGTACTCTTAGTCCTGTGAATGCCACCCCTGCCACCCATGCTAAAGTACCCATCTTCTTGTTGGTACTAAAGTAGAGCCATTCTGGCTGCTTAAAGAATAAGGAGGTATAGTGCACTTTTCCTGCTCCATGGTTCTACTTTGGGTCTCGTATAGGATCTCTGCTTTTTTACTTTAAAGCTTACTTAAGACAACAGAACACTTTCTCAGGCTGTGCACCGTAGCAATGAATCCAGGGGCCTCAGTTGTGGTCTCCTTTGTGACTGTTGCAGGAATAACAGAAATGTTGGCTGGATCAATCGAAGTATAGGTTTTATTTTTTTAAATTAAATTAATTTATTTATTTTCAGAAAAACAGTATTTATTATTTTTTCACCACACCCAGTGCTCCATGCAGTCTGTGCCCTCTATAAACACCAAAGCCAAATTCTTATCTCAGGATATTCCAGGTTGATCACATCATGGCTAGATGTCCTCTCCTTGTGGGTGCTGTAGTATAAAAGGGCACTGATAATCACAGCTCATCTGGCAAAGGCCAGAAAGGACAGGATGGTGTGGGAATCCTTGCCATGAGGGGAAGAGTAAAAAAATAGGAGAAGAGAATGCTGGGGTAGATCCAGGGTAGAGGAATGTGGTAACTGTCTTTGGATAGTTGAAGGGTGTCATGTTGCATAGTAGGAAATGTGTTCTTGTCCATATTGTATCTGCAACATGTCATAGCACAGTGCTTGGTGAGGAGCAACCAAAACAATATATGAGTGATTTATGTTTTTGGCCACAACAGTGGTCACCATACTTTTTGAGTGCAGCGCACACCATATGCCAGTCATTGTAAGAGTGCTTTGCTTACCTTAGCCCAGAAATTATTACTGTCTGCAATTAATAGCAGAGGAAGCTCAAGCGTCAGATTAAGACACTTAACCAAGGTCACAGAATAAATACTTAATCTAGAATTCAAGCCATGTCTGTCAGGGATGGAGGACCCCTCTTCACAGTGCTCTGTCTCTCAAGACCCCTCTTCTGATGCAGCCAGGAGGATGATGTCACCCCACACTGAGTGTAGAGATTACTTAAAAATAAATTAATTTTAAAAGAGCTATAGAAGATAGTGAAAGAGGGGCGCCTAGGTGACCCAGTCAGTTAAGTGTCTGACTTCAGCTCGAGTCATGATCTCAGAGTCCTGGGATTCAGCCCGGTGTCAGGTTCTGCACTAAGTGGGGTGTCTGCTTGTCCCTCTGCCCCTGAGCCTACTCATACTTTCTAAATAAGTAAGTAAATAAATAAATAAAATCTTAAAAAGATAGTGAAAATTTATAGAAATATTATGGAAGCTGTAGTAAAACATAACCAAAAACTTTAAGTGGTATTAAGCTGTCTGTATAGCTGTGTAGACAAAGCAGTCTTTTTTCATTCAGGAGAGATTCAGTTAAGTGCTCCCTCCTGATTAAGGAAATGTAAAAATTAAGCTGAGTGTGCATGCACAGCCTTAGCAGAAAAGCATGACTGGACTTGTGTGCACATGGACATATTCGTGTGATTTAGCGAAAGCTGTGTTTCTTAGGTCCTCTGACGTATGGAGTCTTTGGGCGGGGATAGATCCGTTTGCCTCCTGAGATGGAAGAATAGATAGAAAACCAAACACCTGCTTCACATGATGTGAAGGGAGGGATCTTGACTGAGTAGATAGGGACAGACCTGAGCAAGGTGTGCTGTCAAGAAAGGACTCCAAAGGGGCACCTGGGTGGCTCAGTGGGTTAAGCCTCTGCCTTCAGCTCAGGTTGTGATCTCAGGGTCCAGGGATCGAGTCCTGCATCAGGCTCTCTGCTCAGCAGGGAGCCTGCTTCCCGCTCTCTCTATGCCTGCCTCTCTGCCTACTTGTGATCTCTATCTCTGTCAAATAAATAAACAAAAACTAAAAAAAAAAAAAAAAAAAAAAAAAAAAAAAAAAAAAAAAAAAAAAAGGAAAGAAAAAAATAAAAGAAAGAAATCAATCAAAAAAGAAAGGACTCCAAAGAACCTAATGGCCCCAGAGTAACTCACTGTGAGAAAAGAGAAACATGGTGACTTCAGATTGACATGTCCAGCTTCATTCTCTTTCATAAAGCCCAGACTTGTATATCTAACCTGACATCTCCTTTAGTAAGTCCAGGGAATAATTTCTTGATACTCTCTGCCCACGGCCCTCCACTGGTTTCTTATCTTGCTCAGGGTAAAAGTCGACATCTTTACATAGCTGCCAGTATGCTTTATGATCTGGCCTCATTGTTCCCTGTTTCTAGTCTTCTGTTCGGTCCCCTCTGCCCCTGCCACGCTGGCCTCCTTGATGTTTCTCTGCCATACTCTGGGCTTCTGTGTTGGCTCTACTCTCTGCTTTGAACTCTATCTCCAAATATTCACAATGCCTGTCTGCTTGTTTCATGTGGATTTCAGAAACTACCTTACTGCTGAGGGCTTCCACAAGCCACCCACCTAGAATAGCCAGAACTGGCTCTCACCACCTTCCCCCTGGGTACTTTATCACTGTGCCTTGTCTTATGTCTCTTCCGTGCACTTGTCTCCATCTGACATATTCTATTCTATTTTTGTTGTTCATTTTCTTATTTTCTGTCTTTCTCATCTAGAAATATGAACCACCCTGTCCCCTTTGCCTAGACACCTAATGGGCACTTGTAAATGTTTTTAAATGAATGAATAAAATGGGCACCTTGGAATGTGACCGTGGTCAACCTAAAAGTCTAAGCAATTGTGATGATTTCCACCTGGGAAAGTGGTAGGGGGGAGGTGGTGGACCATGGTCTGTCAGATCGCACAGGTGCAGCCTCAATAGTGACCTCATGTGGCATGAGAGTCAAAGTCATCAGAGGGCTGACTTTAGACCCTTTACTTTTCTTTCAGCCTGGCCTGGCATTTGTAAAGTAGGACTAAGTAAGCTCCAAAGGGTCTTAGGCAATTCTAAGTGATATGTTTTTTAAATTTTAATTCAGCATATGCTGTGATAAGGCAATATGTTCACATGACTTTAAGATGCAAAGGTACTGTAAGGTAGATAGTGAGGGATTACCCTCTCACCTCTGTTCCTAGTCACCCAGAAATCTTCCTCAGTTTCTTATGAGGCCTTCTGGAAATATTCTATGCAATCTTAAAGAAATACACACGAAGACTTGTGTATTTTCCTCTCTTGTTTATTTTGTGCAAAATATAGAGTTTTACATATGCTGTTCTGTATTTTGCTTGTATTTTTTAACTAAGATGAAACATCCACAGTGAGGTACAGCAATTTTATTTATTCATTAATTAAATATTTATTAATTAACAAGTTTTCCTTCTTTTTTTTTATAGTATGTATTTATTTATTTATTTATTTTTAATTTTTTATTTTTGATAAACATATATTTTTATCCCCAGGGGTACAGGTCTGCGAATCACCAGGTTTACACTCTTCAAGGCACTCACCAAAGCACATACCCTCCCCAATGTCCATAATCCCACCCCCTTCTCCCAAACCCCCTCCCCCCGGCAACCCTCAGTTTGTTTTGTGAGATTAAGTGACTCTTAATCTCAC
>NC_081570.1:49184688-49233680 GCF_022355385.1 Mustela nigripes | reverse complement strand
TGTCTTTTGATTTTGTTAACTGTTTCCTTTGCTGTGCAAAAGCTTTTTATCTTGATGAAATCCCAATAGTTCATTTTTGCCCTTGCTTCCATTGCCTTTGGCGTTGTTCCTAGGAAGATGTTGCTGCGGCTGAGGTCTAAGAGGTTGCTGCCTGTGTTCTCCTCAAGGATTTTGATGGAAACCTTTCACATGTTGAGGTCCTTCATCCATTTTGAGTCTATTTTTGTGTGTGGTGTAAGGAAATGGTCCAATTTTCTATTTATATGTATAAATATGTTCTATTTATACCAGACTAAACTATTGTAGCTTTACTATGTTTTAATATTTGGAAGAGTTATAAGTAGGGGTATGTCAACATGAAGTTACTGTTTTCCCTTCTAATAATGCGAGCAGGCTGTATAGCAATTAATTATAATAATTAAAGAGGTGTAACTATATTTGCATCTCAAACTTGGGGAACAAAATACAGTAGCCAGAGAAGAATAAAATATAGCAATAAGAGGGTCTTAGATTAAAATTCCAAAGTACATTCCTATCTCCTTCCTAACCTTCATCCCCCAACCCCAGCACTTGTGTGCACGCGGACACACACACACACACACCCTGCAGACCGCTTGCCTGGAGCAGACAGGACATAGTGCCCAGAGGACTGTAGATGGTAACATGAAATGGGTAAGTCAGCTTGATTGTGGAGCCTGTCCCTTCACTCTTCATCCTCTAAAAGTCATCAAATAAATGACAGATTTTATAACTCCATTTTCTTAATGATTTAGAACTTTATTTCAACTTAATTAAAAATTTATGTATTTACTTATTCTTTTAAAGATTTTATTTATTTATTTGACAGAGATCACAAGTAGGCAGAGAGGAAGAGAGAGAGAGGAGGCAGGCTCCCTGCCTAGCAGACAGCCTGATGAGGGGCTCGATCCCAGGAGCCTTGGATCATGACCTGAGCCGAAGGCAGAGGCTTAAGCCACTGAGCCACCCAGGCGCCCCTAATTAATAACTTAAAAAAATTATTTCTTAAAAAAATATTTATTGACTCCACGCTTTTTAGAATAGTCAAAGTCCAAAACATTGCCAACACCAAATGCCAGAAGGGATGTGGAATAATAGGAACTCTCATTATTGCTGGTGAGAATGCAAAATGGTACAGCTTTTTGGGAGATTGGCAGTTCCTTATAAAAGTAAACTCAGATCATATATAAAAACCTGCACATACATGTTGATAACTGTTTTATTTATAATTACTAAAACTTGGACTTAGCAAGATGTCCTTTAGTGGGTGAATGGACAAATAACTGTGGTACATCCACACAATGAAATATCATTCAGCACTGAAAGAAAATGAGCTATTAAGCCATGAAAACACATGGAGGAAGCTTAAATGTAGACTTCCAAGTAAAAGAAGGAAGTCTGAGAAGGCTATATGCTGTATGACTCCAACTCTATGATATTCTGGAAAAGGCAAAACTATGGAAAAAGTAATAAATCGTGGTTGCCAGGGGTTAGGGGCAAGGGAGGGATAAACAGAGCACAGGGGATTTTTAGGGCAGTGAAACTATTCTGTACAGTGCTGTAATGGTGCATAAATGTCATTATGTATTTTTCAAAACCCTGCATTTGTTAGTGTAGCTTCACTGATTGTAACAAGTGTACCACTCTGGTGTGGGCTGTTGATAGTGAGGGAGGTTTTGTGTTGGGGGGAGCAGGGGTCTCTGTGAAATCTCTCCACCTTCCTATCAGTTTTGCTGTAAACTTAAAACTGCACTAAAAACCTGTTCTGTCTGTTCAAGAAAGGATTTTTTTAAAATATTGAGTTTCCATTATATTTTAGATAATTTAAAGGTAGTTGGGATTAAGTGATAGTCCTGACCCTCATGGATCTTGAGACTGCTGATTCAAAGGTTAGTGATGTCTGATGAAGGAGTCCTAAAAAGTCTTGGAGGGCAAGCAGTAAGTTTGAAGGGTTTTGGTGGTAGTCACCTGTTACAATTCTGACTACACAATATACAGGCACAACTTTGGGCCTATTTTTTGAGACCACGTGCCCAACTGCAAGGAGATAAAAATGTTTCACTTGTAATATTATTCTGAGGATTAAATGATAAATGTAAAGGACATGGAGTAGCATCTGACAAATAATAGGTGTTTATGAGATAATGGGTCCTTCCTGCTGCCTTGTATGCCATTCTACTTGGGCAAACCAAAGGGTTTGCTCAGAGAGTACTGGCTAAGCCTTTCTGAATATGTAGCATGCATATCTCTATAGAGAGCTTGCCTGGCCCTGGCAATTTCCCCCAGAATCTTCCCAGATTACACATTTTTTCCCCCAAACTATTAGACACAGACTAAACATTCATCCTGCATTTCAAGTACCTTTCCCTGAGCTTCTCATGTTTACGCTTTCCTCTTCCCTTTGGCTGAAACCTTGGCTTTGTAAGACATTTCCCAAGTTAAACGCCTTCATTTAAAACAAAGAAGGTAGATGCTTTTGACAACTGTACATCATTATGATATTTATACTACGTATAATATTCCTAACATCTGCTTCTGTGTCAGTTTCCCAAGGCCTAAACTGAGTGATGATATGACAGGCTGATGCAAAATCAGCTATGTCAGTTTGATGCACAGTTCTGCTTTTTGGGGGGAGGCATCAGAGGTCAGAGCTGAGTACTCTTTAGTATCAGTGTGAGAAGAGACTGACTTATGTCACCCAGACAGGAAATATGTGCCATGTGTCTGACATCCAATCGGGATTAGATTCCTTCCTTCCATTCCTCCCTCAGTACCCTGTGTGTTTGCCCATGGACAGGTAGTGTTGGGTAGTGATTAAATTCTGTGGGCTCTGAAATCTGACTGCTGTTGGGTTCAGAACCAACTACCATCATGAACGCATTCTGGACCTGTATTAAATTGCTGATCTACTCTGTGCCTTAGTTTTCTCATCTGTAAAATGGGCTTAATAATAGCATTTACATCACGTGGCTAATGTGAGGATTGAGTGAATCAATGCACAAGAAGCACTTGTGCTTTGTACTATCCTACGTGCTTCTTATGCATTTAATTTATTCAATCCTCACAACAACCATAAGAGACAAGTGGCATTACCAGAAGTGCTCAAATATGCTTAATATTTTTTATATCAAAACAGTTATCACACTGAATTGTAAATCTATGTTTACTTGTGTCTCTACCCCACTAGCCCATGAGGTTTTGGTGGCAGGAAAGGCATTTTGTTTATTGTTGTATCTCCAGATCCTAGCTTGGGCTAGCAGGTAGTATGTGTTCAATATTCATTTTAAAATTATTTTTAAATAATTTCAAGTTCAATAATCATTTTAAAAGTAACAACAGTATGGAGGGGCCTTGAAGGCATTGTGCTAAGTGAAATACGTCAGGTAAATACTGTACTAAAATACAAATACTGTATGATATCACTTCTAGGTGGAATCTAAAAAAATCTAAACTGGTAAAAACAAAAAGTAAAATCATGGTTACCAAGGGCTGGGGGTGGTAGAATTGGAGAAGTGATATTTAAGGGTATAAACTTAAAATAGTTGATAAATAAGTTCTGGAGATCTAATATGCAGCATAGTAATTATAGTCAACAATACCATACTATAAAAGGTGCTAAGAGACTAGCTCTTAATTATTCTCACTACAAGAAAGAAAAGAAAATTATGTGACATGAGGTGGTAATTATATTGTAATATATAAATGTATCAAATCAATAGGTTGTACACCTTAAACTCACATAATGTCATATGTCAATTATATATCAGTTTAAAAAACTATGAGGTGCCTGGGTGGCTCAGTCAGTTAAGCATCTGCCTTTGGCTCAGGTTATGATCCCAGGGTCCTGGGATTGAGCCCCACGTTGGGCTTCCTGCTCACTGGGGAGCCTGCTTCTTCTATCCCTCTGCCCCTCTCCCTGCTTGTGCTCCCTCTATCTCTTAGATAAATAAATAAAATCTTAAAAAAAACAAATAGGGCGCCTGGGTGGCTCAGTGGGTTAAGCTGCTGCCTTCGGCTCAGGTCATGATCCCAGGGTCCTGGGATCGAGTCCCGCATCGGGCTCTCTGCTCAGCAGGGAGCCTGCTTCTCTCTCTCTCTCTCTGCCTACCTCTCAGTCTACTTGTGATCTCTCTCTGTAAAATGAATAAATAAAATCTTAAAAAAAAAATGAACAAATGGATAATATATCACCCTGGTCCATCAATTCAGTAGTTGGGTGGGGACTGAGGTCATGTGGTGGTCTTGTGGTATCAATCTGCAGAAAGATGTTTCTATAGAGATCATCCAGGTTGTACACAGAAGAAACCCAAAGCTACCATCTTTGTAGACTGTACAAAGCAGTGACACTGAAAAAGACATCCTTAGAAACCATGAAGAAGTGATAGTTTTGCACATGAATAATTATTCTTAAGATTTGATTTCAATGACTAAAAACCATTGGGATACTTCAAGATTGGTATTTTCTAAAAAAAAAAAAAAATTATAGTTTGGATAGGACTGACAAATGTGGTACCTGCAATGTTTCTCTCTTCTTTTCTTTTCAAATCACCTAACATTTACATAGGGACTTAAGGAGAACGCTGGAATGGTAGGATGTGTCCAAGTGCTCTAACCACATTGTAAAAATGGTACTCTGCCCTCTCTGATCTTTTCACTGGCCTCCCATGTTTCTGCTCTTGCCTGCAGGGGAAATACAATCTCTCCTCAGACCACCAGACCACCTCTCTCCCTCTTCTAAGATCCCTCTGTATTGGTATGAAAGAAGATTTTTGATCAGTTGTATCCAAGGGCTCTGTCTCTACTCGCTGCCTTGCATTTCTGCTCTTGGGCAATCATCACACCATTGCAGGGTTTCGTCCAAACCAGAAGGCTAGCCCTCTTCTTTCTCAGTGTCTTGGTGTGTATGTCAGGTTGGTTTGGCTTTGCACATGTGGCTGTCTTTGATAGAATCAGAAGTGGGGAACCCTTCTTATACTGACCATCCCCAGGTAGGTGCTTCACCCCAGCTTATTAGAGAAACCCTCAATTGGGCAATCATTTACTTCATTTCTCTTCTACAACTTTTCTTTGTGTGCACAGCTTCCTTAGTTAAGCATCCTAAAGGGGAGAAGAGCTGCATGTTAATATTGTAGAAACAAATCCCCACCCTCAAACCCCCAATGTCACAGTCCTTGATGTCTTATGAGAGGCCAAATGCTATGGAATTTAAGGCTTGGGTTCTAGAATCAAAAGGCCTGTTGAATCTGGGTTTCATTATTCTGGGACCTGGAAATGTATGTTAATCTTAACCTCAGTTTTTTTTATTGTGAAAGGGAAGCATGTTTGTATCTACCATATAGGGTTATGATGCAGATTCTTGTGTGATAATGCATGCAAAGCACTTACTACCCTCATTGCCTGTAGGAGGTGGGCAATAAATGCTAAGTAAAATCATTTTAATTAGTTTCTAATTAAAGATTATCAAGAATATCTACAGCCATGCAGCATATTTTTACTCAAAAGAATATTTAAATTCAATTAAAAATAGCTTTCTCCCAAAGTGGGGCATTGAGCTAGATGTGGATTTTAATATTTTTCTTTTCAGTATGTGGTCAGTTTCCATATGGTTTATTTCCCATGGTTGGTTTTCTTAAACACATGTTTCTACCTTTTACTTCATAGAGTCAGCACTTTATGGTCATGGGGGCACACCTAGGAAGGCCAACTAAATCAGAGTTTCAGGGTCAGGAAAAGTTACTGGAGAAAATGACAATTCAGCTGTCAAGAGAGAGCTACCCAAGCATAGTTTGAGGGCAGCAGGTCCTGGCAGCATCACTCACAAGAGAAAGTTGGGGTTCTGGGGGATTTTCAGATTGTATGATTGGGGTTGAGGGAGAGAAAGGAATGGCTCTAGGTAAGTATTCAGTCATTGACAAGTGTTGGGTCATAGAAGGTCTTGCTAGCACATGAGAGAGAGGGCTTTCTAATAAGGGCAATGGGGAATCACTGAGGGCTTTTTAAAAATTTTTTATTTTTTATAAACATATAATATATTTTTATCCCCAGGGGTACAAGTCTGTGAATCGCCAGGTTTACACACTTCACAGCATTCACCATAGCACATACCCTCCTCAATGTCCATAACCCCAGCCCCCTTCTCTCAACTCCCCAGCAACCCTCAGTTTGTTTTGTGAGATTAAGAGTCACTTATGGTTTGTCTCCCTCCCAATCCCATCTTGTTTCATTGATTCTTCTCCTATCCCCTTAACTCCCCATGTTGCATCTCCACTTCCTCATATTAGGGAGATCATATGATTGTTGTCTTTCTCCACTTGACTTATTTCACTAAGCATGATACCCTCTAGTTCCATCCACATAATCACAAATGGCAAGATTTCATTTCTTTTTATGGCTGCATAGTATTCTGTTGTGTATATATACCACATCTTCTTTATCCATTCATCTGTTGATGGACGTCTAAGTTCTTTCCATAGTTTGCCTATTGTAGACATTGCTGCTATAAACATTCGGGTGCACGTGCCCCTTCGGATCACTACGTTTGTATCTTTAGGGTAAATACCCAGTAGTGCAATCACTGGGTCATAGGGTAGTTCTATTTTCAACATTTTGCTGTTTTCCAGAGTGGTTGCACCAGCTTGCATTCCCACCAACAGTGTAGGAGGGTTCCCCTTTCTCCGCATCCTTGCCAGCATCTGTCATTTCCTGAATTGTTAATTTTAGCCATTCTGACTGGTGTGAGGTGATACCTCATTGTGGTTTTGATTTGTATTTCCCTGATGCCGATGATATGGAGCACTTTTTCATGTGTCTGTTGGCCATATGGATGTCTTCTTTGCAGAAGTCTGTTCATGTCTTCTTCCCATTTCTTGATTGGATTATTTGTTCTTTGGGTGTTGAGTTTGCTAAGTTCTTTATAGATTTTGGACACTAGCCCTTTATCTGATATATCATTTGCAAATATCTTCTCCCATTCTGTCAGTTGTCTTTTGGTTTTGTTAATTGTTTCCTTTGCTGTGCAAAAGCTTTTGATCTTGATACAATCCCAATAGTTCATTTTTGCCCTTGCTTCCCTTGCCTTTGGCGATGTTCCTAGGAAGATGTTGCTGCGGCTGAGGTCAAAGAGGTTGCTGCCTGTGTTCTCCTCAAGGATTTTGATGGATTCCTTTCTCTCATTGAGGTCCTTCATCCATTTTGAGTCTATTTTTGTGTGTGGTGTACGGAAATGGTCCAATTTCATTTTTCTGCATGTGGCTGTCCAATTTTCCCAGCACCATTTATTGAAGAGGCTGTCCTTTTTTCCATTGGACATTTTTTCATGCTTTGTCGAAGATTAGTTGACCATAGAATTGAGGGTCTATTTCTGGGCTCTCTATTCTGTTCCTTTGATCTATGTGTCTGTTTTTCACTGAGGGGATTTTAATAAGGGTGCTGATATGAGAAAGTGTTTTCTTTAGAATGACCTTTCTGACTACTGTGTGAAGAATGGGTAGAGAAAGAAAGACGATGACAGTGAGACCTCTTAAGAAGTTACTGCAATTCAGATGCCAAGGGTTATTATTATTTTTTTTTTACTTTTAATTTTTTATTTTTTATAAACATATATTTTTATCCCCAGGGGTACAGGTCTGTGAATCACCAGGTTTACACACTTCACAGCACTCACCAAAGCACATACCCTCCCCAATGTCCATAATCCCACCCCCTTCTCCCAAACCCCCTCCCCCCAGCAACCCTCAGTTTGTTTTGTGAGATTAAGAGTCACTTATAGTTTGTCTCCCTCCCAATCCCATCTTGTTTCATTGATTCTTCTCGTACCCACTTAAGCCCCCATGTTGCATCACCACTTCCTCATATCAGGGAGATCATATGATAGTTGTCTTTTGCTGCTTGACTTATTTCGCTAAGCATGATACGCTCTAGTTCCATCCATGTTGTTGCAAATGGCAAGATTTCATTTCTTTTGATGGCTGCATAGTATTCCATTGTGTATATATACCACATCTTCTTGATCCATTCATCTGTTGATGGACATCTAGGTCCTTTCCATAGTTTGGCTATTGTGGACATTGCTGCTATAAACATTCGGGTGCACGTGCCCCTTTAGATCACTACGTTTGTATCTTTAGGGTAAATACCCAATAGTGCAATTGCTGGGTCATAGGGCAGTTCTATTTTCAACATTTTGAGGAACCTCCATGCTGTTTTCCAGAGTGGCTGCACCAGCTTGCATTCCCACCAACAGTGTAGGAGGGTTCCCCTTTCTTCGCATCCTCGTCAGCATCTGTCATTTCCTGACTTGTTTATTTTAGCCATTCTGACTGGTGTGAGGTGATATCGCATTGTGGTTAGATGCCAAGGGTTTTTGATGGTTCACATAAACATGGTGCTCTGGGGGATGGAGAAGAGTAAATGGATTCTAGAGATATTTTAGAGGTTAATGTATGGAGCGCCATGGTTTATTGGTTATAAGGAGTGAGAAAGAGTTGAGACACCCATATTTAAATAATTGGATGATGTGGGTATTATTAATTAAGGTAAGAGTAAAGGAACATGTTTTGTGAGAAAGAGAATAAATTCAGTTTTGTACATGGTCTATCAAAACAAGACGAAAACCAGGAGGTGATAACACAGAAGCCAAGGGAAGAAGGCTTCCCTAGGAGAAAGGAGTGGTCACCAGTAACAATGCTGACAAGAAGTCAGATAAAAAAAGAAATAAATTAGAAAAGTAGATCCAAATTTCAGTTAGGAAAAAAAAAAACAAATGATAGAATTATTAAATAGGTTAAAGATGTAAAAGGCAGCGATTTTCATGGAGAAAGGTTTCTAGTGCAGAGGTTTGGAAGAGAGGGGAGAAGTAGAAAATGAATCTGTGGAAGGTCAAACAGCAACATCAACATGGTGTGCTTTTATTATATGTACCTTGTAAAGTGTTTTACTTGTATTATTGAATTTGATGCTCTCACTTTTTCATGATTGACACTCTTAAAAGGTCCCTTTCATTGATGAAAAAACTGAAGTTCTGAAAGGTTAAATAAATTCACCTAAGGTCACAGAGCTAGTAAGTGAGAGTCTTAATTTGAACACAGAACTGTAGTCTCAGAATCCTGTTCATAATCACCAACTATGCCGCCACCTAGAAAATGTGCATAAAACACTGTGATGAGTAGAAGATGAGAAATAACAGGTGGCCACAAAGACCTGGGTCTTTGAGAGTCTGACATTGTGAATTGCATCATTTGGGATCCCTTGCAGGTTGCTCTCTGTTTGGTTTCAACCAATGGGAGATTGGTAAGGAGAAAGAGAGAGATATCTTAATGTGTTTTGGTGTTCTTCATCTGGTAATAGCTGTCTACCTCTGACAGACCTTCCTCCTTTAAGGCTTCGGTCCTCACTGAGCTCTGGTAGACGACTTCTTTCTCTTTGTCATTTAAGCCATAGTGGGGAGTAATGGCATTCAGCTATTGCTGGTCTCTTGTCACCCCACCATCCCTTTTTTATTCTCTTAACTATATGCATACCTTTCTACATAGGGGCTTCATTAGAGTCTCCCCATTAGAATCATCTGGAAATGAATCATTTCTCCTGCAGTGACCCTGGATGGAGATAGTAGCCAAGGGGTAAGGGAGACATGGGGACTGAAAGATTTAACTGGCTGCAAACCCTGTACACTACATTGCCATAAATAACAGTGAGGAAAATCCTAACACTCACTCACAGTTTTTGGCACTCCACAGTTTATAAAGAGCTTTCACATAAGTTCTATCATTTGAGTCAAGAAATAATCCCAAATAGTAGGTGCGATGATTTGCACTTACGTTTCAGACAAGCAAACTAGAACTCAGAAGAGTTAATTTTCCCAAGATCTCTCAGTTGGCAGAGCTGAGCTTCTGAAGCCAGACCTCTTGAGACCAGGACAAGTTTTCTTTCTACAGCACCTCGTCTGCTTCCCGAGAGTTAGTGAAGTGACAGGATGCCTTTTCTATACAGAGCCTCCTGCAGTGGGCAGGCAAAGAACATCTAAATCGTGTCAGGAATCCCCAAGGACCCAGTGTGTTTCACACATGTAGCTAGATTCATGTGAAACAAAAATTCCCTCTACCCCCTGGGACCTGTCTCACTCTGTGTAGGTTGAAGAAGACTAATAACATGTGCCAACTTCACCAACAGTATCAGTACAGAATGGAAACCGATAGAAGGTCTCTGGGGGCTGAAAATAACTGGACAAAATTCTATAAATCACCCCATGATGCCATGAGATCATGCTGATGATTTCATTGAGCTTAATCCTTGGGTCTGCCACCCTTTTCCTACATATTGGACATTTCTCCTATGAATGTTGCTTATTTCTCAGGATCTGTACTAGCTGGCCTTAGATGCACATTTGAAGACATCTTTTGAGAGCCTACTCTGTGCCTGATATTTTCACATGCATGATCTCATTTGGATTCCCATAATAACTCAGACAGGTGAGGTGTCTTTCCTCAAGGTGGTAGGACTAGTAAGAAAGAACATGGACTAAAACCTAGGTCTCCTGGTACTTTTCAGAGGATAAGTCCCTTAATTCTACTTATGCCAGTTAGAAAGCAGCTCCTGCAATTTCTTGCCCACTTAAAAAATTTTATTCATTTATTTATTTGAATTATAATTGACATACAATATTAGTTTCATGTGTACAAGATAGTAATTTGATATTTTTATACACTATGAAATAATGGCCATCTAGTTACCATCTATTACTACATGAAATTATTATAATATTATTGACTATATTTCCTATGCTGTACATTATATAATGGTGACTTATTTATTTTATAACTGGAATATTTGATTCTTAATCTTCTTCATGTATTTCTTCCATCCCTTCCATCCCATTCCCCTCTGGCAACCACCAGTTTGTTCACTGTATTTATGAGGTTGCTTCTCTTTTGTTTGTCCATTTGTTTTGTGTTTTCAATCTTACATAAGGGAAATCATACAGTATTTGTTTTTCTCTGACTTATTTCACTAACCCTTTATACCACCTAGGTCCAGCCATATTGTTGTATATAGAAAGATTTCATTCTTCTTTATAGGTGAGTAATATTCTATTATATCTATCTATCTATCTAGATACCATATTTTTAAAATGCATTCATTTATCAATGGGTTAGGTCTCTTTTATAACTTGGCAATTGTAAATAATGTTACAATAAACATGAGATACATATATCTTTTTTAAAAAAAAATTTATTTCTTTTCAGCGTAACAGTTTTCATTGTTTTTGCACCACACCCAGTCCTCCATGCAATCCATGCCCTCTCTAATACCCACCACCTGGTTCCCCCAACCTCCCACCCCCGCCCCTTCAAAACCCTCAGATTGTTTTTCAGAGTCCATAGTCTCTCATGGTTCACCTCCCCTTCCAATTTCCCTCAACTCCCTTCTCCTCTCCATCTCCCCTTGTCCTCCATGCTATTTGTTATGCCCCACAAATAAGTGAAACCATATGATAATTGACTCTCTCTGCTTGACTTATTTCACTCAGCATAATCTCTTCCAGTCCCATTCATGTTGATACAAAAGTTGGGTATTAATCCTTTTTGATGGAGGCATAATACTCCATAGTGTATATGGACCACATCTTCCTTACCCATTCGTCTGTTGACGGGCATCTTGGTTCTTTCTACAGTTCGGCAACTGTGGCCATTGCTGCTATAAGCATTGGGGTACAGATGGCCCTTCTTTTCACGGCATCTGTATCTTTGGGGTAAATACCCAGTAGTGCAATTGCAGGGTCATAGGGAAGCTCTATTTTTAGTTTCTTGAGGAATCTCCACACTGTTTTCCAAAGTGGCTGCATCAACTTGCATTCCCACCAACAGTGTAAGAGTGTTCCCCTTTCTCCACATCTTCTCCGACACATGTTGTTTCCTGTCTTGCTAATTTTGGCCATTCTAACTCGTGTAAGGTGGTATCTCAATGTGGTTTTAATTTGAATCTCCCTGAGGGCTAGTGATGATGAACATTTTTTTCATGTGTCTGATAGCCATTTGAGATACATATATCTTTTTAAATTAGTGTTTTCATTTCATTCCCATAAATAACCAGAAGTGACATCGCTGGATTGTATGGTAGTTTTATTCTTAATTTTCTGAGAGATATCCATACTATTTTCCAGGATGGCTGCACTAATTTACCTTCCCACCAACAGTACACAAGGGATCCCTTTTCTCCACATACTTGCTAACACTTATTATATCTTGTCTTTTTGATAACAGCCCTTCTGACAGGTGTAAGGTGATAGCTCATTGTGGTTTTGATTTTCATTTCCCTGATGATTAATAACATTGAGTATCTGCATATACAGGATGTTTTCTTTAGAAAAAAAATGCCTATTCAGTTCCTCTGTTCATTTTCTAGTCAGGTTTTTGTTTTGTTTGTTATTGAGTTATATGGGTACTTTATATATTTTGGGTATCAACCCCTTATTGGATATATCATTTGCAAGTATCTTCTCTCATTCAGTAGGTTGTCTTTTAGTTTTATTGATGGGCCTTTCATTATGCAAAGGCTTTTTAGTTTGATGCAGTCCCATTTGTTTAGTTTTCTTTTGTTTCCTCTGCCTGAGGAGTCATATCCAAAATATATTGCTAAGAATGATGTCAGAGAACTTACTGCTGGTGTTTTATTCTGGGAGTTTTATAGCACTAGATCTTACATTTAAGTCCTTAATCCATTTTGAGTTTATTTTTGCAAATGGCATAAGAAAGTGGTCCAGTTTTATTCTTTTGCATGTAACTGTACAGTTTTCCCAACATCATTTATTCAAGGGATAATCTTTCTTCTTTTTTTTTCTTTTCCTTAGATATGTCTAGGGGAAACCGAAAGAAGCATCAAATTCATGGGGTTGAATCTGTTTATTCAGTCTAGGGGTGTATAGAAGGGGCTGTGCTGAATACATAGGGAATGAGGTTGATGGCATGGAGATTTATATTTTCAAACCCAGGTCTTCATTTCATCTTTCCCTAGATACTTAGAGAGAAAGGAAGAGGTCTAAACTTGTTTGTTTATTTCTGGATTATGAAAAGGTAGGCTTGGAAAACCTCTCCACTAAAAGTAGCTCCCGAGAGTTGTTCTAACCCAGTGCTCCAGCCTGAGCAGAATAACTCTCAAAGTGATCACAATGACAGTCAATATATACTAGCCATTATTCATTTTATTATTGTTTGTTGCCTAAATCATTGGAATAGTGTACTAGCCTCAGGGTTTATAACCTTCTTAAGAACTAATGGTTCATCCAGATATCATTCTTGAAAGAAGTCTTCAATCCTCAAGTGTGACAATAACAGCCTGAATGTGGCAGTGGCAATGGAGATGCAAAGACACTTCTGTTGAACAAACTCATAGGCGTTTAGCATGGAGTACATGGCTTCTCAGTTTGATCCAAAATTATACTCTTGCCATGAAACCTGTTTATGATTCTCTTCCAGGCCCACTGAGCTACAGTTCCACCAAATTATTCAAGATCCTTGAACATATCATACCTTCATGCTTCTGTAAGATTTTCCTGCAGCAAACTTCTATCCTTTTCCATTTGAGAAATGCCTGTGTTTCTGACCCAGTTCAAAAATTATCTTTTCTCAGGATGCCTGGGTGGCTCAGTTGGTTAAGCAGCTGCCTTTGGCTCAGGTCATGATCCCAGCGTCCTGGGATCGAGTCCCACATCAGGCTCATTGCTCGGCAGGGAGCCTGCTTCTCCCTCTGCCTGCCATTCTGTCTGCCTGTGCTCGCTTTCTCCCCCCCCTCTGATAAATAAATAAAATCTTTAAAAAAAAATTATCTTTTCTCTGGAGCTTTCCCTGATTCCCACTTCTCATTCCTACTGCTCTAGAACTGAACTTTCCTTTTTTTTTTTTTTTTTTTTTGGTGCTCCTCAAATATTGACATTTTACGTTTAGCACAGGGCTTATTACTTATAGAAAGCAAGCTATTTGCATTTCTGGTAAAATCTCCTCAAGGGAAATAGCTGTTCTAAAGTGGGCACTCAATGGAAGCTGATGCCTGGATAAGGGATTTAATTCTCATTCCATGTGTGGAGAATTCTAGTATTTGATAATTCTCTGATCTTCACGAAGCATTACAGATTGTGGTTACACAACGGCAATTTATATCTTTGCTTTCAGATAGGACCAAACTTTGGCTTGATGCCTAACAATATAGTGGACATAAATTAACAGTGGAGCAATTTATAGTCTGTCATGTCTTATTGCTTAATGAATTTGTCAAAAATCATATTACTCTGAAAATTATGGCAAGCAGGGTCCATGGGGCTTATGTCTTTAAGAACAAGATTGTTCCAGCCTCCCTCAAGCAAAACTGCTTCACTACTTTCTTCTTTTTATGTGGACACCAAATCTCAGAGCACTTCTGTTTACTTATCAAATCTCTGTTGACTTTCACTTTGCATTAGGACTACCAGGGATGTCCTTGGCCAGTTTGCAAATCCTCAACCCCAGTCCACCTGCTGTCAGAGCCAAATAGGATTTAAGAGTCTCTTAAACTCCTGATTCTATGCTAATATGATGTCATCTGTTTCTGGCTTATGCTCACTCTAGACTTTATTACTCATTTTTCAAACAAAGCCAAAGGCTTGTCCTCTATTATGAGGGTACCAAGCAGCACCCCTAATGCCCCAACTATTCCTCTATCCTCTTTCTCTTTTCCCATTTATTTACTCCTCAAATCTCTTAACATTTATTCCTCTTTGTTTCTCGAATATGAATCATTTTTGAATGCTATTTCACAGGGTAAAGAATCAGATAGGCTTGGGATTTTCTAGACACTACTTTCCTCATTTGTAAAATGAGATTAATAACTAACTCATTTGGCTAGTGTGAAGATTAGAGTGTGCCTGGCATCCATCCACCCGTCTGTCCGTCCATCCATCCATCCATCCATCCAATAATCCATTCATCCATTTAAAACTCATTCATTCATTTTGTAAATGTTGGAGAACATAAAATGGGTCAGGCCCAATGCTTGTCATTTAGGATGCATAGTTGAACTTAGCGCTACTGTCAAGGACCTCGGAGGTCACTGGGAGGATGAACAAATTAAAAAATAAATATGATTATATGTTTATAAAAATAAAAAATTAAAAAAAAATAAATAAAATCATAATGAGAAAAAAAAAATAAATAAAAACTAAGATGGCAAGTGATTGAGACATGTTCAGACAAGATGACAGCTTCACAGTGATCTTCACCGGGCTCTGGGGAAGTGTGTGGAGGGCTGCCAGGGCTCTGTTCTGGAGGGACAACTGCCCTTAGGTTTGAGGCCTTGGTTAATACTCAGAAATGACAATGGCACTGCTGGTGGGAGCGATAGCACTGGCAATAGTAGTTTTGATTGTTGTTATCATATTTCTCTGTTAGTTTCTCTCTCTCTCCCTCTCTGTTCCTCTTTCATTTTCTTTTCGCAAGGCTCTCTCTCTTCCTTAAATTTCTGCATTTCTCCTTTCACACTTTATCTTATAATTCTTTTGGGAGCATCTAACTATGGATTAACTGATGGCCAATTAAAACACAATTGGATCTTTTTATTATGTATTTTTCCTAAGGAAAAATTGCCCCAGTGACACCTGAGCATATGGAAGAGCCATGGCTGGGTTGCAAACCAGTGGGGGCTGCCCCATGAAGGTGGCAGATGCCCCCGGGCAGCTCCCTGGCTCATCCTGTGATCTGTCTCCTTGGCCAAATGGAAGCAGGCCAGGCACCTAACAGTTAACTGTGATGCTTTTTTCCTCCATTTCATTTCAATCTCTTTGTTCCATGCAACCAAAGAGCTAATGCCTGGCGAATTTATTATGACCCATTGTTTGGCTTGTGGAATAAACCGATTCTTCCCCTTTCTGTGTTCTGACTCCCCCCCTTTGTCTGCAATTTTATTTTATGGTTCTTTTTGTACACATCCAACACATGCTGAGGTTATTGAAAAGCACAAATTACACAGAATTTAATTTGCATATCTATTGAGGGTCCAATCCCAGAGTCCTTAGTCAGGCAAAATGCCCATTGACTCTTACCTCCTTTACTCTGCTCCTTCTTGGCAGCACAACCTGCAGGCTGCCCCTCTGCTGCTTCTAGCAGACCTGGAGAATGGCCTTCATGAATGGTTTCAGCAGAGTCACTCCATGGAGGACAATGAGTTTGGTTTTGTGAGCTTCCAACAAAGTCACTCAGAGTGTCTTAGTGGGCAAAGTAGGAGAAGAGAGGTCAGATAACAGCCAGTGAGGTCAATTTAGTACTGGTGTGACTGGGAAAGTGCAGGTGTTGAAATCATACAGGATTATGTGTAAATCCCTGTTCTTTCAATTACTTGCTTAAAAAAAAAAAGGTTTTATTTTAAGATGGCTGTCAGTTCACATGCAATTACAAGAAACACAGAGAGATCACTCATGTACTCTATAACTGGTTTCTCCCATCATTTGATTTTGACCTTGGGCAAGACACTTAATTTAGGTAAGTCTCATTTTCTTCACCTATAAAATGGGAGAAATAAAGTACATACCACATGAACTTGTTTGAAGATCATTTAAAATAGCATCTATGAGACAACCTAGCATGGTACTGGTACCCAATCTGTCCTCAATAAACAGATATTCTCCTCAGAATAAATGATGGTAGCTGAATAATTCTGATCATGAGAAATAGTAACCTTGAGAAAGAGTCTAGCAATATATTCATAATTTTGATCTAAAACCTGCTGTCATGAAAAATAGCATATGTATTTAAATTTTGATGTAAGAATGATTTTTACAGAAAAAAAATTTAAAAATAGAGTTACATAAAATAACCTAGAATCCTAATACCCAGTTAAAATTATTGCTAACATAATGTTAGATATCCCTCATAAGTAGATCATACCTCTCATATTCTTCATAACCATTATTTTAGGGCTGTGTGATATTGTGGAATAAGGAATATCAGATTTTATTTACATTTGAGGTGTATTCAGTGTCTTGCATTTTCTTTCCTTTCTTCTCCTTCAGCTTCTCCTTCAACTTTCCCTCCTCTTATTCCTCTTTCTACTTTTTTATTTTTTACCTATAAAGAGAGCTACATTAAACATCCTTGTAAATAAATCTTTGCATTTATCTATGATTATTCCCTCAATGTCCATTTCTAGGAATAAATAATTATGGGTCAAAGAGTCTCCACATTTTATGGTTTTTGATACATAGTAACTACATTAGTATCAGCTATTTAGGTCAATGATTCTTTAAACAAGGTACACATCCAAATCATCTCTTTAATTCTATAATTCTGAGTCTTGACCTCTGGAGACTTTATCTAAATGATCTGGAACTTTTAAGATGCTCCCAGGAGATTCCCCTATGCAGATCTGCTTGGGTACCATTGGCTGAGAGGAAGTCAGAGATAAAAGTCAATAAAATTTTCAAATAACAGGAGGCAGGAAAGAATTAGTTAATTGGGTGATAATATCAGTTTTCTCAAAAATGATCATATACTGGAATAATAGGAATGCACTGAGGAGGCTTAATATATAGAGAAATTATTTAAGCTCCACACTGCATTGCCATAGCACATAGATTATCTGAATGATTGAAACAATCAGGCAAGAATGTGTTCTATTTTACAGATGAGGAAATTGAAACTCAAAGAGTTAACTTACTTGCCCAAGGCCAGTATTTGCAGAGCTAAGTTTTGGCTTCTTATCTCCAAATCTTTTACTTTTTAATTTTTCCATACCATAAATTTTCTTTTAAAGATTTTATTTATTTATTTGACAGACAGAGATCACAAGCAGGCAGAGAGGCAGGCAGAGAGAGAGAGAGGGAAGCAGGCTCCCCGCTGAGCAGAAAGCCTGATGCGGGACTCTATCCCAGGACCCTGAGATCATGACCCGAGCTGAAGGCAGCATCTCATCCCACTGAGCCACCCAGGCGCTCCCATACCACAAATTTTTATTGGTGAATTTAAGGGGAATCAATACAAAGCAATGAAGGTGGATCTCAAATCCAAATGGACAAAACACCATCAGGAGATACACTTTATCTAAGACATCTGTAAGAAAGATTTGATGTAACATTCTCAAAGTGTAGTCCAAAAATCACTGATTCTCGAATTATTGGTGGGAGAAATTATTTAAAAATGCAGGTTCTTGAGCCCTACCTTAGATCTACTGAATTAAGATCTCTAAATTGGGAGCCAGAAATCTGGATTTCTGATAAACACCCAGATGAATAGCAGGCACACCAAAGTTTGAGAACTGAAAGTTAAAGAGTTTTAATTAAATCTGGGTTTAATATAAATTGACAGGGTAATACTCCTGAAAAGGTAAAGAAATCTTATTGGGAGTCAAATTTATAGAGATCAAAGAGCAAACACGCCTGTGATGTGGAAGTCACTTTTGAGCAACTCATTTAAGGATATTTAAAATTTGTAGTGTACACAGAGAAGAGTAGCCAGCATGGGGGGTATACCTGATACAGTTCAAGAACTCTGACAGCTCAGCCTGCAATGGCAAAACTTATGTACCAGATAGCATTGCTCTTATCTATTTCTAGTTATAAGTGATGATATTTGCAACTTAATATAAATCAGCACTTGATTTTTTAGGAATATTAGAATTAGATATTAAATTCAAAGAGCACATAGATTCCTGCTTTTAATTATTATGTTAAACTACTTTTGTATATGCTGATTGAATGAACTAGTTAAATAAAGTGTTCATGGAAACAACTATTTTTTTTCTTGAATCTAGTAAAGTTTGGCTTCCAGAATGTTTTACTCTTTGCTCATAAGAATTAAGCTTATTGACACTATTTTCTTTAAGACTAGAATAAGAGAATTGCCTTTATGTTAAGACTAAGCATTTAAAAATTATGTTTGAGACTTTCACTTATAATTTAAAAGAAGGTCAGTTAAATATTTCTTAAACAAGATAGAAAAATCACGAATCATTATAAAAAAGATAGATAAATTGAACTTCATTAAAATTAAGATTTTTTTTATCTCCATTAAGCAAGGGAATGTGCAGTTTGCACACTTGGATAAGATGTGAACCATAAATATTTATAGAAAGAACTTATTCAGAATATATAAAGAATTCTTGTAAGTCACCTAAACAGCAAAAGACAAGCAACACAATTAGAAAGTGAGCCAAATACTTGACAAGTTTTTCATAGACAAGGATAGACAAATGGTCAATAGGCATTTGAAAAGTTACTCAGCATTACTGCTTAGCAAAAAGCACATGAGAGCCTCAATACTATATCAGTACACATCCATCAGACTGGCTAAAGTGGCTAATAAAAAAAAGGTTGGCAATAATGTAGACCTCTTACATGGTTGGGATGCAAATTGTATAAATACATTGGAAAACTGACTGGTAATATATACTAATGATAAAAAATATGTTTTCCTTGACACCCTCTTAGACATATACCCCAGAGAAGTGAATGCATATGTCCACCAAAAGACATGCACAAGAATTGTCATACAGAAACTTTATTTATTATGGCCAGATCAAACAACATAAATGTTCATTGGCCGTGGGGAAAACAAATACATTTGTGGGAATTTCAATGTGATGGAAAACTACATAGCAATAAAAAAGGTGCCACTTTGCCTCACACAATAACATGGATGGATCTCTAGTCAAGATTGCATACTGTATGCTTCTATTTTGTGAAGGTCAAGAATAAACAAACTGATGGATGATGATAGCAATCAGAAAGTGGTTATCTCTGGAGAGCGGTGGTAGACACTGTCTGGGAAGGGGCAGGAGGGGAAACATTGGGTATTGGAAATGTTCTATATATTGAGCTATGTTGTAGTTACAAGGATACACACAAACACAATATATATTATAACCTAGGATTTAAGACTTTAATATAAAACTTCAATAATTAATATGATGAAATGAAGAAGGAGACCAGCACTTTGCTATCTTAATATAAGCTAGATCCTACATGCTTGTATGTGATATCAGTAACAACTACAAGGAAAATAATGACAATTTATTTAATATTAGAGACCCTAAGTTTGTTGTCTATAAACCACAGTGGTCCTTATGGTTACTTGGGTTTTTCTAGACATGATAATGTCCTTGTGGCCATTATTGTTTTACAAATGAGGAAATAAAAACAGGAAATCACTTTCCTGCAGTCTGTGAAGCTAGGATTCAAAAGTAATTTTGTCATATTCAAAACATTTGCTTTAGACCTTAAATTTCTTGGAGGATGAAGACATGTCCGTTTAACTCACTTGGGTATCTCCAGCACCTGGCCCAGGGTCTTGCAATTATTAGGTACGCAACAAACAGAGTTGGATAGATAATAATTAAATGAATGAACAAATGGTCATGTTCTTTCCCTTCTACTAGGCCAGATACTTCTCTGCTGGTGATGTCAACATAAGTGAGGATCAAAATTTATTCCCCCCCCCCACATTTCATTGGTGTGTAGACTAGAATTTAAAAAGTAGCTCAAAACCAACAATGCTCCTAGAATTGAAATGTGATGGAAATTCCAGTCAATCCTGAAGTGCCTTGACTTGGTGGCTTTCTCTCCGCTAACTCATCTTCCTCTAGCTCCATGCACTTTACTAAAAGGGCTTCCTGAGGATAAGCCATTACATCTGTCTTCTGTGGCCCTTGTATATGACCTGGACCCGGGGCTGATATGCAGATGGCAGGGACTGCATCAGCCTTTCAGATTGTTAATACTTTGAATAGCACCCTAATTTCAGACCAAAGGGCAATAAGCCTCATAGAAGGTTTGAACACTGCTTAACACAAGAAAGAAATTCCCAAGGTCACATGAACTGCTTCCTGAAGTAGCCGAGTCCCCATTAGTGGGGGTGCCCAATGCTTTGACAGGTTTCTGCAGATGCTATGGAAAAGATTTGAATACCAATTGAAAACATGAACAAGATCTATAATTATCAAACTACTTTTTCTTTATTGATCCATTTTTTAATGGAACTATCAGGTGGACGCTCAATCCATGAAAGAGGTAAAAGAGATCCTAGGTTGGCATGTCAGGGCTTCCTTCTTACCTTCCACTGCAGAGGCAGGCAGTACAGACAGTTGGAAAACCTAGGACTGGGGACTGTATGTTCTCTTTAGCAGGGTGGTGGAGGCTCTCATCTCTGAGGCCTCTGTGGAAATCTTTCTCCAATGGGAGGAAGGGCTGTCATCATAATGTGAGACTAGGGGCAGCTCCCCTCCACTGTCACAGGATGCTGAAGTTTTCATCTGTCAGGCTGTTCTCCCTCCATTTTTGTTAAATAATTTCATGTTGCCAGAGAGGGTCTCTTATTATGGTCCCCTTTTGGGGGTGCTATCTCATTCATCACCTCTTTTCCCCTCTTTGTCAGTGCAGGGGAATCTGGGCTTCAGCATTTGGGAAGCTGGGTTTACAGTTAGATGGGTGGTTAAGACAGAACCTGAAATCCCTCTGTAGTGTTTCTTTTTCTCTCTCTTTTTTTTTTAGATTTTATTTATTTATTTGAGAGAGAGACAGTGAGAGAGAACATGAGCGAGGAGAAGGTCAGAGAGAGAAGCAGACTCTCCGCAGAGCTGGGAGCCCGATGCGGGACTCGATCCCAGGACTTCGGGATCATGACCCGAGCCAAAGGCAGTCGTCCAACCAACTGAGCCACCCAGGCATCCCCCTCTGCAAGTAGTGATCATCGTGGCTGCTCTGCTTCCTTACAATATTGCTGTGAGGGCCAAATAAAGGCAGTGAAAATGGTATGACCATAAAATACTACACAAAGTCAGGTTTTAGTATAGTTCTTACAACAGATTAAAAATATATGTATTTACCAGGACAGATCATGTAGGAAGGACTAGAACAAATGAAGTATAACAGTAAGTGCTCGTCCCTTTCCACAAGCTCTAGTCCCTAACTTTCAGGGCTATTTGTAAAGAAGGAGTGTGTATGTGTGTAAGGAAGGACCATGAGTCTAACAAACTTGATTTAAATGCATTGTTATATTCCTCCTGCAAACGTTGAGAAACAGCTGTTGTAAGCCCCCTATTTTAGAGTTGAGGAAACTAAGATCCAGCAAGTGTAAGCATCTTATCCACAGCAGATATTGGCAGTGTCTCATGAAGGAAATTGTTGATGTTATGCAGTGGTGAGGGGAGAGGGGATTGTGTTCTTCTATGATATCATTGGTGAAAAAATGTACAATGATTTAGGTAAGAAAGAGAGACAAGGAGGGTCTTAAGATCAGAGAAGTTGTTTGATAAATGCCACAGGCCTAGGGTGACCTTGTGCCAAGGATGGTCTCCCCTTACATGCATTTTGGTGTTCCTGCTCTGAGACACACTCTGCCAGTTCCCAGAGAGACAGCCAATAGCACATGGTTCTTCCTATTACAATGCCCTGGATACTTGCAAAAACAGTTTATATTTATACTTCCTATAGCTTCTATTTCTTCCTCCTTCCCCCTCATTTTCGTCCCTCAATTTTTAGTCTGTAAAAGACACTGTCAAAATAGAGTGTAGATATCCTTCCTCCTCTTCTCCTCACCCTTTGCCTTCTTCCTGGTAACAGTCTCTTATTTATTTACTCTGTGCCAGACTTTGTGCTACGCATTTAATGCAGACCATCTAATTTAGTCTTCATAACATCACTGTGGAATGTTTTATGATCCTATTTTAAAAAATAGAACTGGATGTTAATTTCTTCAAAATAGCTTGGCATGGCCAATAAGTGTTCAAGCTGGCTTTCATGCCTGAGTCTTTGGACTTGAAGTGTATCAAACTTAACAGGATACAATAACTGCTCTATTCAGCATGCATATATGTTTGCTGCTGGCATTGATAATTACTTTGGTAACCGTTAAGAATGAAAGGTTAACAGCTTCTGGAAACCATATTTTAAGAGAGTCCATGCACTATAGTATGAGAATTATAACTAAAGGTCATATGTCTGGGAATTATTCGTCTTGGAGGCAAAATTAGGAATGGTTACTTCTATGTTCTCATTGTTAAGAGGTTGTAGAGTTAGGAAAATTGGATTTGACTCTTACTTCCACTATTTAATTGTGTGACCTTGGAAATTTTATTTAGTTTTTATAATCTTCCTCTGTATAATGGGAATAATCATAGTGTCATACATATGGTAATTACAAGGATTTGAAGCACAGCATATTTTCTGGTGCTTGTTATTATTCTTATTTTTACTATTATTACTATGGTTGAGACTTGAATGTTTTTTATGCACTCTCATGGGTCTTGTAGAAGATGCTGTCATTATTCATTTTTTTTTCTTTTTATATCTAATCAATGTAGAATGGGTGGAAATTTTATGAGTTATTCCACACTATTAGAAGGACATGTTTTTTTTCCTTATGCCTTGCTCTATGACAGTTCTCAGTCTCTTTTTCTTATGGAATTGCTTTGTTCCTGGAAAGATGTCAAGACTTTATGAAAAAATTATGTAAAAATAACTGGTGATGCTGTTCTTTCTTCCTCTTGGGAAGAAACAAGACCATTGTCCTGCAGTTAATTTCCTCTCTACTTAGCTATACTGTGAGCGTCACCTGAGCACACTTATGCTGGCTAACTATACTGTAATTGAGCCTAAGTTACCAGGTTTTTGTTTTCAGTGCTAGTAAAGCCATTTTGATTCACCTTCTAGCTTATAAGCTCCAACCTATCAGCACAGACACTAAAATTGAACTTTGACCTTCACCTGCCATCTTTTGCTTATTCTTCAATATGTTCAGGTTTCAGGGGTAGAAGAGAGGTTCTATTTATTCTGGGTTCCCCCAGAGACCCCCCCAAACACTTTTTCAGTTAATTTGGCCATAATTTATTAAACAAGTCTAGTGAGACCTCATTACAAGGTATTGGTAAGTCTAGGCTAAAAAAGGGTTTACAGTGATGGGGCAAAGGCAGGATGTATCCCTGGGAAGCCCATGGCCCTAGATGACAGTATGGGTGGTACAGTCAAGAAAGGGAAGGACAAAAAAGAAAAACTGGTATGAGCTGGAGTTGGTGGAGAGGTGGGCCCTGAGATGAGGTCTGGAAGGATAGAAATTGAATTGGGTAGTTGAAGAATACTTGACAGGCCTTTAGGAAGCAAGAGATACAGCATTCAGGAAATGCTAGACTCTGAAATTTGAGAAATTTTGATTACTGCCCAAACAGAATATGGACCTCACTTAGCGATGGAATCCTCAGTCTTTAACTTACTCATTGAATGAACTTGGGCAAGTGAATTCCCCTCTATGAACTATGGTTTCATCATATTTAGAATGAGAACTATAATTTTGCCTTTGCCTGGCAGTTGAGAGATATTAATGAGGCAATAGATAGAAAGCATACAACTCCATGTCTGGCACATAGTAAAAGCTTAATACATTTATTTGCTATGACAGGAGTAACTGTAGTGCCTGTAAATGAAGTGGCTTTCCTGCAGGGAGTGAGTGTCATCTATACTTTTTCTAAAATCATGTCAGAATTCTTTGAGCTCTGAAAACAAAGGACTTAATTCTTAAATGGATATAATCATTATTCAGTAGACCAGAGTTCAACCATTAACTTGTAGTTGCAAAATTCTTTAAGCTCTAATCTTTCTTCAATTATTCATTTTCACTAAATTTTTAATAAAAGAAATGTAAATACAGAACTGGAATGACCAAATTAAAGTTTTGATGTTTTGTACCAATTATTAGATGTAGGTTTTAAATATTAAAGACCAGGATTACTAAGGAGGATTTTATGAAATCAAGTCTTGCTAGAGGTTTCATCTGCCTTAATTTCTTTTTTTAAATAATATTTTTATTATGTTATGTTAGTCACCATACAGTACATCATTAGTTTTTGACATAGTGTTTCATGATTCATCATTCACCTTAATTTCTTATTACAGGTTTTCAATCAAAGTCCTGTTTTCTGTCAGCAGCTCAAATGTTCATTGTTTTTGTGTTTTCAAGTACTTTAAGCATGAACAGTGGTTGAAAATAGCCACGTCCTTTGATAACAGTTAGTTCACAACTAATAGAATAACAAACATTCTAAGGATATGAGGAACAGTTCTTGACATGCATTCAGAACCAGAATGCAACTTGAAGAATACCACCCTGCCATTTCCCCTTGGCCACCCCAGTGACAGTGATTGACAGTCCAGGTCACCCACTTGATGACCATTGCCATCTATATACAGGTGACTTCCAAATCTAGATTTTCAACCTAGAACTTAATTCTCTGCTCCACTCATACTTGCTCAGCTCCTTCCTGGGCTTTTCCACCATGATGTCTCAATTGCCTCGATGAACATGCTCCCAAAGAAACATGATTCTTTCTCCCAACATCTGCTCTTCCCTATGTCAGGAAGTAAATAACATGGCCATCCATCCAGTAGCCAACAAAGTAAGAGCCAGTCACTCTTCGGAATCACTGCTGGCAACACAGTGTTGGTTGTATTCATATTAGTGATTAAGAACGTAGACTCAAGAGGAAGACTACCCATTCACTAGCTATGGGACCTTAAATAAGTGACTTAACCTTTTCGTGTCATATTTTTCACATTTATAACTCAGGGGTGATAGTAGTTCCAATTTCATAGTTTTGATATGATGATTGAGTTAATATTTCTAAGTGCTTAGACCTGTGCTTGGTTCATAAGAAATGCTATGTAAATATTTCTTAGATAAATAAATCACACATAACATTCTTTAAAAGACTATTAATTTCACATATTCTTCTCTGTCTCCATGGAGGCTCCCTTAGTTCAGACTCTAACTCCTCTGGAATAATTCAGTGATCTTCGTTTTCCCAGTGAGCTCTTGCCTCTAGTCCTGTGCCCCTTCAGTCTATACTCTCTAGGGCAACCAGAATGATCTACTGAATGCAGGGCAGACTGTATTTCTGGTCTACAACTTTGAGTGACTTCTCAGTGTCATATCCAGGCTAACTTGGTTCACCAAGCATAGTTGGACTCCTGCCTGCATCTCCATCAACCACCTTCCTTCTTCATCACTCCATATACTAAACATGACAAATGAATTCTGTTTCTTTAAGTCTGTCTCCATTTGCTCTGATTCCTGTTGGTGGAAAGCCCCTCTCTGCCTTATTTACCTTCAGATCCAACTTAAACATCTCTCTCTCTCTCCGTCTCTCTTAACTCCCTGATTCTTCCACCAGGACGAATTCCTTCTCTTGTGTTTGCTCTCTCTCTATAGTTTTCACTGCATAATGATCCTTTATGCATTTATTTGTTGCACATCTCCCTCCCCAACCAAAATGTGAGCTCCTGAAGGTATGGAGTGTTTTCTTTCTCTTTCTCACTCACATGTAATCTTAATTAGCTTTTTTTTGTTTTATTCTAATAACTTCTACAATGTCTGATATAGGGTAGATGTTTAATCAACATGCATTGAGTGAATAAAAAATAAACTTAATGGCATCTTATTGATCACATAACACAACCTTTAATTTTATGAATGAGAAAACAGATCTCGGAGAATTTAATTTAACTTGTTCTAGGTTACTCAGCTGGGTAGCATTAGAATCCAGACTAAAACATTTTCCAACATTTCTTATTACAACATAGCCTCAATTATTAAGGCCCTTTTAGGTCAATTACACAATTTAAAATTCTCAACTGGGGAAGCTAAGTGCTCCTTAACCCCATTCTCCTAATATATTCCCATTAGAAATACCTTTCTTGATACCCTGGATTCAGACCTTGTGGTTAAGAATGCTAACTGAATCTCCAAGTCACCAAGGGCTTCTATGGCAGGAGTATGATTTGCCTACTCTCTAGGCACTAGACATGACCTTCACTCTTCAGCATTTTAACTGGGATTGGGTTGGTGCAACAGACCACTTTTTGAAATTTAAATATGGGAACTCTTTTAAGAATTATTATTTTATGCTTCAGAAATGTGTGTGTGTGTGTGTGTGTGTGTGTGTGTGATGAGCAAGGGAGTTATAGGTTACTTGAAAGAGTGGTTCAGAGGTGAGAACTTGGGGATGCTGCTGGGTTTTGCATTCCTGTTGAAAAGTCATCAGAAAAGAGTAAGGTCAACTCTGAATTCTGCCAAGTTTTGCCTTCCGTGCTGCAGAATGAAATGAGGTAATGTACTTTATGAACTGTGAAGAGCTACAGAAGTGTGAGGCATTTTTAGAATCATTGATTTATGGAAAAGGGAGGCCTTTAGAAATGATGTAGCCCTCCCACTTCCTCATTTCACAGAGAGGAGAAGTGACTCTCCCAAGGTCATAGCTAGAAGGTAGCCAAGATTGGCCTTGCTCTGTCTCTAGCTCATAGCTTGCCTCTTTTCACACATATTCTACAATCTCACCAAATAAAGTGTCCCTGAAAGGGCTGGACTCTCCCCTTTTCTGTGCTTTTGCAAACGCTCTTCTCCATGCCAGGATACCTTGTCCTTTATGATGCCTGGGATACTTCCTCATCCTCAGCTGATAACCCTCTAGTCTCCTATCTCTGTACTTTTAATGTCTGGTCACAATATAAAACATGTAGAAGACATAGCTCTTCCATTGAAGACATTTACCATGAACTATTTCCATTTCAAAGGGATCCCTTTAAGTACATGTCCCCACTCACAGAAATGATTACTGCTGGAGATCTTTTAGGTGGTGGGAGGTGGGATTGGAACACCGAGAAGATCCTCCTACAATCCTCTTGGTCCTCTCCAAATTACAACTCATAGGTCATGTCCTACTCTACCAATATTTAAAGTCAGGGAGGGAGTTTAATCTTGGTGATCTGAAACATCCTGCAATATCTGTTAGAAGAAAATTTATTTTTTCTCAGAGATTAAGTTGCAGAGAGGTGGATTTTAACTTAGTTCAAGGAAGACCTTTCCTATCAGTTAGGGCTAAACATCAATGGGTGGGAGTGCATCCCTTAGGAAGTGGGGATCTCCCTGTTCCAGGGAATGTTCAAACACAGCACCCAGCAGCAAGCTGGGCTGAACCACATACCTCCAAGCTTCCATCTGGCTTTGAGGTCCTTGAGTCAATAAATGAGTTTTTTCACATTGCTACTATTGCAGTTTTAGGTCTGGATTCCACAAAGTGAAGGAGAGAGTCTTTCCTGTGGACCTCTATCAGTGTGTTAGTTTAATCAAGACTGGAATGATCAAGTGAAGGTTTCTTGAAATGTTAAAAAAAAAAAAAAGAAGTCATAATTGTGGTATAAGTATATATGTGTTTGTGAGTATGGAGATGCAGGAATATAGACATATCATCTTTTTCTTTTCTCCTTCATCTCTTCCTCTCACTGGTAATGCTACAGAACACTTCGGTACACATATATTGAGCTCATATTCTGTATCTCACTTTCTAAACTAGATGTTGGGCTACAGATTAAAAGATGAATAAGATTTGGACTCTTCCATTTGCTCAGTTTAGTAGAAAGAGAAAGACACCTCTTTCACTTAGCCCTCAGCTAATTCAGTATCTTAATCTGTCCCTAACAAAAGATATGCATTTTCTCCCCATCTTTAATGAATTCCCACATATTTTTTTGGAGTGTTTTGGCAAAGCTTAGTCCCTGAAAGAAATAGATGGCATACTCAAACTGGGTGATTAGGGCAGACCTGAATAAAGGATTAATTTTCAAAGGTATGGATAGGGTGTGTGGAGACCACAAGGAAAATAGTGTCCAGGGCTATGAGCAGCTGGATATTTTACCCTTGTGTGTGAGGGATAGAAGGAGAAAGCAGTTTACAGAATCTAATGGTATAGAAAATGGTATGGAGCGGGCCACTTGGCAGGAGTTGTGACCTTTTACCAAGTACATGGCCGCCTGAGATGACTGCAGAGGAGGGAGCTTGAGATGACTCTTCTTTCTCTTGGATCTCCTAGATGTCCTTCACCATTTAACTCAACTAGAAGTTAGGGAAGAAGCCCTTTGATAGAGTCCCCAAGGCACATAGCTGGTGATAAGAGATCAGGAGTGGATCTGGGATAACAAACTGGAGATAGATAGTTCATTATACTGGATAAAATAAGCCATTTGTCTGTCTGTCTGTCTTTCATCATTTACATACCGTACATACATACCATTCAATCCTATAAAGAGATGGTCAGGGGCTCCTCACTCTGTATGCATGAATACCTATATGCTTCCTCCCATCCCTCCAAATTTATAAGAACTCACTGGTGTCAGATAATATATGAAACACATCATCTACTGTATTTTCTTATATCAACTTCACAATCATGACTCAAAGTAGGTGAAGAGACAGAAAAAAATGAGAATAAAATCTCTCTGACTCCAAAGTATCTGTAGCATGCCAAATTTCTGAGCAGTGTGAACATGTTTGCTTTGGCCTGTTCACTGGGCAGTATCCTCCAGAGACAAACTCTTGTTTGGCTCGACACCCTTCCAAGCTCCATCTACCCGACCAACCATGATTCTTCACTCCTGACTCATGTTGGTTTTCTCTTCTAGTAATCCTTTATAGAACCTCCCAGCTAGTGGTATGCCCCTCTCTTATTCTCCCTTATGTACACTGGCCTCAATTCTCATGTGGCACCAACCATATGGAATTTAATCACCTTGATTATTTTCCCTGTGAAACTATAAGAAATTTGAGATCAGGGATCATTTGTTTTTCATTTATATGTCTATAGAGACAGTGTCTGCCATGCATTAAAACTCAGTATTTCTTAACTGAATGATTAAAAAACAAGGCCTCTTTCTATAACTAAAAAAGACCAGGTGGAGGGATGCTAGGAAGATAATGTGCAGAATATCTTTTATTTTTCAAAGTTTCAGGAACATTCAAATTCAGGAAACCCAGTAGGTTCTACAATCAGATAGACTGAAATGATGTCATGAAAATCCCACTGTTATCACCCATGAGAACACCATCCTATTGTAGTTAATGGAAATAAATGTACCATTTAGTACTTTAAATCACGAAGCAACATAACTGCCTTCTATTTGCAGTGACCTCCTTGTGCCCTCATTATTTCTCACTGCGGATGTCTGTTCCTGATCTTGTTGATTCAGCATAAGGGGGTGCATCCAAAAGACATAGATGAGGTGCAGAGAGGTGGCAGAGTTGGAGAAGGAGGAATCTGGAGTCATCTGAGGAGTAGAGAAGGATCACTCATGATTTCTCCACCCTTACCTGCATGTCTTCCCTTAGCAAATTCATCACATTGCAATGCTTTACACATCTCCCCACTGGACCATGAGCATCCCGAGGGTTAGTGTCACATTTAGCTTACCTCTGGGTCCTCATTTCCTGGTATAAAATGTTGGACATCAAGGATCTCAGTGTGTATGGTATGTAAATGATGAAAGACAGACAGACAGACAGATGCCCTAGATTCTTTCTAGCCTCTATTCCTTATCCAGAAGAATGACTGAAAGAGTGAGAGAGGGAGTTAGAACCCAGTGAAGAAGATGATTGAATTTTGGGGGTAAAACCCCAGACAATTTTTTTTTTCTTGGTGCTATCCTTTTCTCTCTGACAGCTTTTTTTTCTCCCCCTGTGTTGACATCCATCGCTGTAAAACCAGGCACCATAAGCCCTGTATTTGTTTGGTTCAATGTGATATCCTCACTGTTTTGTAG
Organism: Mustela nigripes; assembly: GCF_022355385.1. Lineage (NCBI taxonomy): Eukaryota > Metazoa > Chordata > Mammalia > Carnivora > Mustelidae > Mustela > Mustela nigripes. The sequence continues at coordinate 49,203,076 of NC_081570.1, read as the reverse complement.
AGAACTTGGCACATCGTTGTAACTCAGTATTTCTTAAATCAAGTTAAACTATCTGGGCTTTTATTCCTCCTCTCAACATTTGGTCCCTCCTACCTACCTCCCCAGCCAAGGCTGCATACACACCCTGAGCTGCCTTGTCCCATGGACATTCCAAAATGAAATAGGATGGGGCTATCTTTCATGTTGTAAAAATTTTCCATTCATAAATATTCCCTTCATGTAAGTGGGGAGAGGGCAAAACAGGGAGCCTGACATGGGCCTCAATCCCAGGACCCTGGGATCATGACCTGAGCCAAAAGCAGACGTCCAACTGACTGAGCCACTCAGGAGCCCCTGTTTTTCTGTTTTTTGTTGTTGTTTGTTTGTTTGATGGTTTATTTTGTTTTAACTAAGAAACTCTTGTTTATATTCAGAAGCTCAATGTGTAAGACAGGCAAAAATCAGCTGCTCTGGTTAAAGTAGCATTGGAGACACTACCACCAAACTCAAACACAAATGGCTCCTGGGGAGCACAGTTTGAAAACCGTTAATGTAGTAAGTCTTTGTTCAAAGCCTTCTAATGAGGGTGAAGGGAAGGATCAATTGAGATTGAGCTCTTATTCATATTTCCATGTGAGACTACCTAATGGTGGTGGTAGTTATGAAATAGTTGTGCCTAGTAGACAGGAATTACAAAGAAGATGGGGAGGCATGCTAATATGGAGGCAGAGGTTCCAGGTTCAGGGCTCAGAGCTGCCAATTCTTAAGGGCAAGTTATTTTTTCAAAACCTCTAATTCAGTCTTTATTTCTTCAAGATATAAATGTAGCTTCACAATATCAGTGGTGAACAAGCTATTTATATTCTAATATTGTCAGGAAATAAAAAATGTTTAAGTGCTACTTATTTAAATAATTCAAAGTGAAAATAACTTTATGGAATTCTATGGAAAATTATATGCTTATAACATATATTATCTTCTTTATCAAATAGGATATTTTCAATGAGAAACATGGAAGATTTCTAAGCTACTAAAATTGAATCTCAGCATATTTGAGAAATGGCATTAGAGAGGTAAGTTTGTAGTATTCCATTCTGAAATTGTAGAATAGTTTAATATTCATTGTTCGCATGTGTTGTCTATTCATTAATGAAAAATACTTGCAATGTGTTATAATTGATGGGGAGACTTGAAGAGATAAAGTGATTTCTCCAAGTCATCCAGTAAGTTTGCCACAGATTTGGAACTCAAAGTAGTTAACTCTAGTTAAGGCAATGTTCACTAACTATATTAACAAAGGCAAGCCTAACAGGTATAATAAATGGACCTCTAAATCCCAATGGTTAATACTATAAAAGTTTTTTTCTTGCTTATCTGAGAGCCTAATGTGTATGCTTATGGTTTGGGGGTCTTTTCTAATTATCAAGTCAGGAGCCAAGCTCCTTCCATCTGTAGTTGTATGGTCTTAAATTCATGGCCCCCAGGTTACCTGGGGGTCATCCCCATTCCATTCAGTTGGAAAGGGGGAAACACACAAAGGATTGCATGAAGAACACTTTTATGGAGCAAGGCTAGAAATGACTCATACCATCTTCCATGGTCTTGGACAATCACATGACCATTCTTGACCCCAAGTGGGCTGGGAAATGTACTCTCACTGGTAGGAAAGGAAGAGGGCATGATAACCTTCCACGTTAGTATTGTGAGCATCTTGAGGACTAGGACTAGGTATTATTTATCTCTGTGTATTGAACATGTGCTTTTGTATATGAGTATGTGCTGAGAATCTTCCCACCGTGAGAACATTGCTCTGGTGTTGTTAAAAGGTCTTCTTCCTATTGGTCAGATGGAGTGTGAGATCCTAATTCCTCTCTCTCTGCTTCTGGTAGTATCCTACTCCTCCCCCATCCCCATTCAAATGTATACAGCTGCAGCTGCCATATTGTTGAACATAATCTTGCTTCTCTAGACACAATGATTGGTACAAGATTATGAACTCTGTGCAGTATGAGGCTCAGTAATGGTTGGTAGCCATGTTTTCCATTTTGCAGAAGGCACTCAACAATGATAGATAAGGAAGCCAGCAGTGCAAAACCAGAGAGGTGCAAAAAAGAGATGAACAAGTCCTTATGGTTCATGTTCCTGATTCCAATGGCTCCAAGACTCAGCTACAGTCATACATTCCTGCAATTTGGTTCAAGGCTTCCACCTATGTGAGATAATCCAGTATCCTTCTAATAAATATTTTCTTTGCCTGAGCACATCTGAATTGGGTATACACCTAAAGCAATCACAAGAGACCTGATCATGTGGTTTAACAGCATAGGATGAGCCAGAACTCTGCTGCCTTCCAGAAGGGCTTTATCACTCCAGTGGGTTGTAATGAGCTCATTCTCCTCCCTGCAAGCCATTCCACCAACAGTGAGGAAGGGCACAGTTCCTCCCATGGGATTCTTACAGGAGGATATTGTTCCTGAATAATCTAAGAAAATTTTCTGTGCGGTTGCATGGTAGGCTTTTTCTTTCTCTTTCATTTTCTTCCTGAAACCAAAATCCCTGATTGTATTTCCAAGTGTATTGAAGGTCTTATCCAGAAGCTATGTGGGCCAAAAAAGATGCTGGTTCTGGGTTCATTCTTATCTCTACCAGATGATCCGTGGCATCCTTTCCTACTCTGAGCTTTATACAAGTGTTATGGGTTGGAAAAACAGACCCTTTAAGAATGATGTAGTGTTCTTCCTTATCCCTGACTACAGTCTTTAGTTTAAAATCTAATTTATCTGATCTGAGAATCACTACCCCACCTTTCTTTTGAGGCTCACTGACATGGGAGATGCTTCTCCATCCCTTCACTTTCAGTCTGGATGTATCCTTAGGTTCCAAATGGGTCTCTTGTAGACAACATATGGACGGGTCCTGTTGTTTTATCTAATCTGCAACCCTGTGCCATATTATGGGAGTGTTTAGGCCATTCACATTGGGAGTAATTACTGAAAGATACATTTTTGTTGACATCATGTTGTCTGTGAAGTTTTTGTATCTACAGATTGTCTCTGTAAATTTCTGTTCTATGACACTCTTGGGTTCTTTCTTCTTTTATAGAACCCCCCCCCCCCTTTAATATTTCTGGTAGTGCCGGCTGTTGGTCACATACTCTTTTAAACCTTGAAAGCTCTTTATCTCTCCATCCATTTTGAATGTCAACCTTGCTGGATAAAGTCTTCTTGGCTGCATGTTCTTCTCATTTAGTGCTCTGAATATGTTTTGCCAGCCCTTTCTGGCTTGCCAGATTTCTGTGAACAGGTCTGACATTATTCTGATGGACTTTCCTCTGTATGTAAGGAATCTGTTCCCCCTAACTCTCTCAAAAGCTCTTGTCTAAAATTATGATTCATTAGTCTCACAATCAAGTGTCTCAAGGTCTTTCTAGATTTGTTGATCTTGGGGGGTGATCTTTCTGTCTCTAGGACACAAACGCTGGTTCCATTCCCCAGACTGGGAAAATTTTCATGGAGAATCAATGTACAAAAATCAGTTATTTTATTATATGCTAAAAATGAAAATATAGAAAGGGAAATTAGAGAATTGATCCCATTTATTATAGCACCAAGAACCATAAGATACCTGGGAATAAACCTAACCAAAGAGGTAAAGGGTTTGTATTCAGGGAACTACAGAACACTCATGAAAGAAATTAAAGTAGACATAAAAAGATGGAAGGGCATTTCATGCTCATGGATCAGAAGAACAAACATGGTTAAAATGTCTGTACTGCCTAGAGCAATCTATACTTTCAATGCCATCCTGATCAAAATTCTACCAGCATTTTTCAAAGAGCTAGAACAAATAATCCTAAAATTTGTATAGAACCAGAAGAGACCCTGAATTGCTGAGGAAATCTTGTAGAAGAAAAACAAAACTGGGGGCATCACATTGCCTGATTTCAAGTTTCACTACAAAGCTGTGATCACCAAGAGAGCATGGTACTGGCATAAAAACAGACACATAGACCAGTGGAACAGAGTAGAGAGCCCAGGTGTGGGCTCAAGTCATATGGTCAAATAATCTTCAAAAAGGTAGGAAAAAATATACAGTGGAAAAAAGACAGTCTCTTCAATAAATGGTGCTGGGAAAATTGGACAGCTATGTGTAGAAGAGTGAAACTTGACCATTCCCTTACACCATACACAAAGATAAACTTGAAATGGAAAAAAAACATGAGACATGAATCTACCAAAATCCTAGAGGATAACATAGGCAGTAACCTCTTCACCATCAGCCACAGCAACCTCTCTCAAGATGTGTCCCCAAAGACAAAGGGAACAAAAGTGAAAAGTGGCACTTCATCAAGACCAAAAGCTTCTGCACAGCAAAGGTAAGTCAAAAAAACAAAGAGACAACCCACAGAATGGGGGAATATATTCACAAATGACACCACAGACAAAGGGCTGATATCCAAGATCTATAAAGAACACCTCAAACTCAACACACACAAAAAAGATAATCACATAAAAAATGGGCAGAAGACATGAACAAAGAAGACATACAAATGGCTAATAGACACACAAAAAAAGTTCATCATCATTAACCATCAGAGAGTCAAATCAAAACTATATCGAGATACCACCTTACACCAGTTAGAACGGCCAAAATTAACAAGACAGTAAACAAGTGTTGGAGAGGATGTGGAGGAAGGGGATCCCTCTTACACTGTTGGTGGGAATGCAAGTTGGTGTAGCCACTTTGGAAAACAGTGTGGAGATTCCTTAAGAAACTAAAAATAGAGATACCTTGTGACCATGCAATTGCACTACTGGATATTTACCTCAAAGATACAGATGTAGTGAAAAGAAGGGCCATCTGTACCCGAAATGTTCATAGCAGCAATGGCCACAGTTGCCAAACTGTGGAAAGAACCAAGATGCCCTTCAAAGGACAGATGTATAAAGAAGATACAGTCCATATATATACAATGGAGTATTATGCCTCCATCAGAAATGATGAATATCAGTTTTTGTATCAACATGGATGGGACTGGAAGAGATTATGCTGAGAGAAATAAGTCAAGCAGAGAGAGTAAATTATCATATGGTTTCACTTATTTGTGGAGCATAAGGAATAACATGGAGGACTTTGGGAGATGGAGAGGAGAAGTGAGATGGGGGAAATTGGAGGGGGAGACAAACCACAAGAGACTGTGGACTCTGAGAAACAAACTGAGGGATTTGGAGAGGAGGGGGGTTGGGGGTTTGGGTGAGCCTGGTGCTGGGTATTATGGAGGACATGTATTGCATGGAGCACTGGGTGTGGTACATAAACAAAGAATTTTGAAACACTGAAAAATAATAAAATTAAATTAAATTAAAAAAAAAAGAAACTGGGCAGCTATATGTAAAAGAATGAAACTCTACCATTCTCTTACACTGTACACAAAGATAAACTCAAAATGAATAAAAGACCTCAATGCGAGACAGGAATCCATCAGAATCCTAGAGGAGAACATAGGCAGTAATCTCTTCGATATCAGCCACAGTATCTTCTTTCAAGATATGTCTCCAAAGGCAAAGGAAACAAAAGCGAAAATAAACTTTTGGGACTTCATCAAAATCAAAAGCTTCTGCACAGCAAAGGAAACAGTCAAGAAAATGAAGAGGCAACCCATGGAATGGGAGAAGATATTTGCAAATGACAGTACAGACAAAGGGTTGATATCCAGGATCTATAATGAACCCCTCAAACTCAACACACACAAAACAGATAATCATATCTAAAAATGGGCAGAAGATATGGACAAACACTTCTCCAATGAAGACATACAAATGGCTATCAGACACATGAAAAAATGTTCATCATCACTAGCCATCAGGGAGATTCAAATTAAAACTACATTGAGATATCATCTTACACCAGTTAGAATGGCCAAAATTAGCAAGACAGGAAATAACATGTGTTGGAGAGGATGTTGAGAAAGGGGAACACTCTTACACTGTTGGTGGGAATGCAAGTTGATGCAGCCACTTTGGAAAACAGTGTGGAGATTCCTCAAGAAACTAAAAATAGAGCTTCCCTATGACCCTGCAATTGCACTACTGGGTATTTACCCCAAAGATACAGATGTTGTGAAAAGAAGGGCCATCTGTACCCCAATATTTATAGCAGCAATGGCCAAGGTCGCCAAACTGTGGAAAGAACCAAGATGCCCTTCAACAGATGAATGGATAAGGAAGATGTGGTCCATATATACTATGGAGTATTATGCCTCCATCAAAAAGGACGAATACCCAACTTTTGTAGCAACTTGGACGGGACTGGAAGAGATTATGCTGAGTGAAATAAGTCAAGCAGAGAGAGTCAATTATCATATGGTTTCACTTATTTGTGGAGCATAACAAAAAGCATGGAGGACATGGAGAGTTAGAGAGAAGGGGGTTGGGGTAAATTGGAAGGGGAGGTGAATCATGAGAGACTATGGACTCTGAAAAAAAATCTGAGGGGTTTGAAGTGGCGGGGGGGGGGGGGGGGGTCGGGGTACCAGGTGGTGGGTATTATAGAGGGCACGGATTGCATGGAGCACTGTGTGTGGTGAAAAAGTAATGCTACTGTCATGCTGAAAATAAATAAATTTTAAAAAAAAGAAAGTGGAAAAATAATTATTTCTGAAGTATCTCTCTTTTTACAAAGTGACTCTCCCATACATTTTTTTTAAGGCTCTAAGGAGATGAATGACTCCATCACACTGAGCTTGGTAGCCCAGTGACCTGTAGGATTTCTGTTTCCTCATTTGTAAAATTCGTGATTGGTGAAGATTACATTCTGTTAATGTATGCAAAACACCCAGCCAAGGACAGGAACTTGCTAAGTATTAGTTTCTCCCTCACACCTCCTCACATTACCTATCTCTATATTCAGGGCTCTCAGCAGCAGCGGGAGCTTGAGGCAAGTGGAATACAGTGGTTTTGTCCAAATTCTCTCAGGAACAACCACCTCATCCCCCTAATCCTCCGATTGGCCCTCCTCTCCTTCCTCTCTCCTTAACCCCTCCATGTCTCCTCTCTTTTTTGGTGCATTGTCCTTGTATTCTCCCACAAGCCCCGCTCCCTTCCCTGGTGCCTCTCCCCTCTTCCTGCCAGCCCCAGCTGCTGGTATGCCTGGCTGTTCAGATGCTATTGATTTTCTTCTATAAAAGATTGCTCAATTCATTTTCTCCACCTCGGCCCAGCGCCAGACCTCAGGGTAGGCCCCATGATGACCGAGTTGATTATGTGCACTGCTTCCCCTGAAGGACTGCAACCACATTGCCTCTCGATTCCCAGGCAGAATAAGACAGTGAAGGTGAACATGATTCATAAACTCTGCAGAACTAAACAGAGAGCAGTGGACCCTGACTTACTCATCTCCATATTTACAATGCCTAGCACAGGGCCTGGTACCAAGTTGGTGTTAATAATATTTGTTGAAATTAAATGAATCTCTTTTCTTAGCTTCACAGCATTCTGGGCACACAAGGAGGATCTCCATTGCTTCTGATTGCCTGCAGCAGTGGTTTGCAGCCCTGGCTGCACATTAGAATCACCTGGGGACATTTAAAAAAAAATACCTATGGTCTGGTCTTACCCAAGACCAATTAACCTGAAATCGCTATCAGTATGGCCTGAGCATTGGCCCTCTGAGCTTGAAGGGTGACTCTAATCTGTGCCCATTGTGGGTTTATGAGAGCTTGAAGGGTGACTCTAATCTGTGCCCATTGTGGGCTTACAAGGTAAGACCAGGTTCCCAGGCTGGCACTCAAGGTCTCCATTCCATGTGTCCCTATAGTTTCCAGGATCATCTCCTTCCCCTGTAATCCACATACTCCATGTTCTTGCTAATTTGGCCTTTTTTTTTTTTTTTTTTTTTTTTTTTAGTTTCACTGGTAGAATTTATTGATACATCAGTTGCCTATAAGACCCAGTGCTCATTACATCAATTGTCCTCTTTAATGCACATGTACCCAGTCATCCCTTCTTCCTCTACTCACCTCCCCTTAAGCAACCCTGTTTGTTTCCTAGAGTTCAGCGACTCTTATGGTTTGCCTCCCTCTAAATTTTAGTCTTATTTTTCCTTCCCTTCCCCTTCCTTTGACCTTCTTGCTTTTCCCCTTGGGCATCACTATGCATTTGTCCCTGCCATTTCCCCTTCAAGGACTACACTTCCCTAGTTGCTCTCCCTGGAAGCTCCTACTCATCCTTTAAGACCCGGATTAAATGTCACCTTTTTTGAGAAGATTTTCTAGCCTTTCCAAGACTCTGGTGCTCCAGATTCTCACCTCTGCCTTATATTCTCTTCTCTGAATGGGTTTGAATGATAACTTCCCATTTTTGTTCTGTCCTGGATTTAGTTTCTTTCACTCTGACAGGTCCCTACTGCCTAATAGTCCAGGTGGAAGTTTAATCTGGCCGTGTACTGTAGCTTTGTCCTTGGCCAGGGCCTTTTGGGGTCTTCTTTGGCTGTAAGCTTTGAACTCCACTTGCCTAACCCATCTCTCTATCTTTTCTTGCCTCCCAGAACCCCCGCACAGGTACAGTGGCTGGGATTGCACATCTCTGAAAGAGGCAAATCGCACTGGTAACAATGGCTCAGACTCACTGAGTGTTTATTATGTGCCACGCTGAAGTGCTTCACTGTATTACCTCCCATAACCCTTTACTATTGAGTCACGGGGACTTAACAACCTTAAGTGAATTGTCCAATGGCAAGCGGGCAGCAAGAGGGAAAGCTGGAATTTCCCTGTGGCTAGCAGTCTCCAAGTCTACATTTCATGCCTACATAATACTTGAATGCTTCTCTGTACATTTGGTTTTCATCCTGTTGTTACATTCCTGTGCTGGAACATAATTTATTGGTTGGTGTGTCTGGTCTAACCCCCTACTCTGTGACCTTCTCAAGGTCAAGGGATGAGGCGTTCAAGTCTATATTCCTAGCATTTAGTAAATTGCCTGGGACAGAGGCAAAATAAATGCTTGTGTTATAAATAAATACATGGCCGCTAGAGCCTTAAGGGAGACTGGTAGGGAAAAGGAGACAGAGCAGTCTAGACCACAGTCAACTGAAAAGCCCACTCTCCTAGGGCTCTGATTGGTGAGATCCGTTAGGCAGGAAAGGCAGATGGGTGGAGGAGTAGGGGCAGCAGGCCTGAGGGCGCCTTTCCCTGGTTCCCTTGAAAGCCAGCGTCTGTCCTGTCCTGTCACCCAGCAGCAAGAGAACATTTGTTCCCCGAAGGACCGGCGCTGTGCCAGCAGCAGGTGGCGGCCTGTCCACTGGGAGGGAGGCAGCAGGCGGGAGCACTGATGTGTGCCTGACACAAGATGCTGCAAGTCTGCTCTCCGCACGGCCGTGACAGCAGCTGGGACAAGGTTGCAAGCCACCATTCTGTAACCATTAAAAACCAGTTGCTGTCCCTTTCATAATAATAAATTAAAATATCACTCCAAATTGTGCTGGTTTCAGAGAGCAAAAAAACACACAAAACACAACAAAATCGCCACAAGAAACAACAACAGCAACAAAGAAGCCACCAAACAGTGTTGGACCATATGTTATCAGTTGGATTGTCTATAAAATTGATAGTTTTCTTGGTAATTACAGAAAAGCTTTATGGCTGCTTTTCAAGATGCAATTTTTCATTTCCTTACAGGAAAAAAAAAAAAAAAAACAAACCTACCATCAACAGACAACGTACACATTTGGAAACAAGAAGATGAGAAGGAGAGCAGAAGCAACGTATTTCTGCCTGCTGTAACCTCAGTGTTTTTACTAAACCAAGTCATCAGTATCTCTTTTAACAACCATCCGAAAATATGCACATTGGATATTGGCAGGACCTGTGTGGAAGCCTGGGGACCTCTGTGGCCTCATGTGCTTTGAGCTTCTGCAGGCCACTTTTTAACGGAATGACCAGATACAGTGTCTGGGAGCCCTTCACCTGTCTGCAGTGGGCAGCTGAGTGCCTCCAGAAGATGGAAGTGGATTCATGACATATCTCTTCTGATCTTGTAGGATCTTTTGCTGTGAATTTTGGCTTCTTGAGAAGCTAGCTCACACATTGCCTCTGGTGGCTGCCCTCCTGTCTCTCTATGCTTGGTTCCATTTATTGACAGTTTCTTGTTTATTCTCCAAAGCATCACTGACAGAAGGCAGCTATATGGAACAGATTTTTACTAAAAGTTTAGGGATGACTACAGGATTATAGCACAGAACGGGAAGCGACCTAAAACGGAAACTGAATTATTAGAAGTCTTAAAGACTGCCAGCCTTTATTTCCCACAAGGGAAATCTTCCCTTGCCGTGTATATTTAGGTCCTACTTAGGCACTTACGGATATGTTTCATTTGACCACGGCTCCAAAATTCCCATTTATTTATGTGCAGTGCAAATCGGCATGCTCTCTCTCTCTTCTTCTTCTTTCTTTCTTTCGTTCTTTCTTTTTTTTTTTTTTTAAGATTTTTATTTATTCACTTGACAGACAGAGATCACAAGTAGGAGGAGAGGCAGGCAGAGAGAGAGGAGGAAGCAGTATCCCCGCTGAGCCGAGAGCCCGATGAGAGGCTTCAACCCAGGACACTGAGATCATGATCTGAGCCAAAGGCAGAGGCTTTAACCCACTGAGCCACCCAGGTGCCCCTCATTCTTTCTTTCTTTTGTAAGTTCTTACCCATCCAGAACAACATAGGAGGGTACAAAATTTTTTTTTCTTGTAAACAGTTTCTAAATTGTATTCCAAAAGAAATAAGAATCTAGATTTTATAAATACTAAGAGAGAATCTGGAGAAGTTTGATATCAGATTCTTACTGTTCAATATCACTACTACTATGACCATTAAAACTACCATACTATACACCGAAAAAGTTGCGCTGTTCTAAATGTTATTTATTTATTTTTAGAGAGAGAGAGAGAGAGTGAGAGTGAGTGCACCGTGGCAGGGGTGGTTTGGGGCAGAGGGAGAAAGAGAATCTTAGGCAGGCTCCATGCCCAGTGTGTAGCCCAAGGTGAGGCTCTATCTCACAACCCTGAGAGCATGACCTGAGTTGAAATCAAGAGTTGGATGCTTAGTTGACTGAGCCACATGGATTTCCCTAATGTTGGGCCCCTCTGTGCCCCTGAGTTTAGAGGCCGAGAGCTCATGCTCTGAGCCCTGGCCTGAGCGGCCTGGGGCTGGGTGGGAGAGTGGCCGTGTGGCAGTCATGGAAAGGTTACACAGTGATCCATTTGAAATGACTTCTTTAAAAGGGAGCTGTAAGTATGGCAGATATTTAAATTTTCAGTCTGGTCTCTGCTAGGATAAAGCTGGGTCTTTCAGTTAAGGGGATAGTGCTGATACCCTGGCTGTGTGCTTAATCAAAGGAAGCATAAAAATGTCTCAGTAGGGGGCACCTGAGTGACTCAGCCAGTTAAGTGTCTGCCTTCGGCTCTGGTCATGATCTCAGGGTCCTGGGTTGAAGCCCCACATCTGGACTCTGCTCAGCAGGGAGCCTGCTTTGCCCCCTGCCCCATCTCTGCCTGCCTCTCTGCTTACTTGTGATCTCTGTCTGTCAAATAAATAAATAAAATCTTTCCAAAAAAATGCCCTCGTGGGTCCTCTTCCACAATTTAAATCATAGTAAATATGAGAGATGGTCTCTGAGGTCTTGTTCCTGACGAATCAAAATGAATTCTTCCAGGCAAACTGCAGGTTTTTCTGTGAGATTGGCAGGATACCTGGTATATAATGGATGCTTCACTGCTAAATGAGTAGATGAAACTAATGGTGTATCATGACAGAAGCTTTTATGCATATTATTCCCGTACTCTGGAATGTCTTCCTTAAACATCATGCATGTGTACACACACACACGCACACACACACTCTGTCTCTTCTAACTTGGTAAATTCCTACTGACCCCTATACATTCTCTTAGGCTCCTAAAGTCTATGCCATAATACTTGTAGAATTTGCCTCTTACACTCTATGATCATGTCACATTTGTAATTGTAGTGTTTAAATACGTGTGTCCACGTATTTGTGATCACTTGTGAAGCCCTTTATTGTTCTCTATATTTTCAACTTCCAGAGGGGAGGCTGTCTCTGTGTCATTCTTTTTTTTGTTTTTGTTTTTAATTTTTTATTTTTTATAAACATATATTTTTATCCCCAGGGGTACAAGTCTGCGAATCACCAGGTTTACACTCTTCAAGGCACTCACCAAAGCACATACCCTCCCCAATGTCCATAATCCCACCCCCTTCTCCTAAACCCCCTCCCCCCGGCAACCCTCAGTTTGTTTTGTGAGATTAAGAGTCACTTATGGTTTGTCTCCCTCCCAATCCCATCTTGTTTCATTGATTCTTCTCGTACCCACTTAAGCCCCCATGTTGCATCACCACTTCCTCATATCAGGGAGATCATATGATAGTTGTCTTTCTCTGCTTGACTTATTTCACTAAGCATGATACGCTCTAGTTCCATCCATGTTGTCGCAAATGGCAAGATTTCATTTCTTTTGATGGCTGCATAGTATTCCATTGTGTATATATACCACATCTTCTTGATCCATTCATCTGTTGATGGACATCTAGGTTCTTTCCATAGTTTGGCGATTGTGGACATTGCTGCTATAAACATTCCTAGCCTGGATTTTTAAATTTAGTTTGAGTCATGTATGTTCTCAAGCCATACCATGCTGTTCCACCAGCAAATACTTGAATGTCCCCTGGGTTTTACACATAATCTTTTGTTGGATCTCATGGCCACAGAGAGAGGTAGATGTTACTATTTTCATGTGAAGAAAATGGAATCTTAGGGAGTCTAAATAGTTTCTCCAGAGCTGTTCATTCTAATACAAGGCCATTTTGCCTCCTTGTAAATGCCCAACTCGTAGCTGGTTACTGACACATTAGCTCCTTCCCTTCTACTTCTTACTGTTTTTGCCATACCCATATCCAGATCATGCTGATTACCTAAAGGTGAACTTGGTCTGATCACACTCAGCCAAAACCATCTAGTGTACGTTGCTACTCAGAATCTAGCTTTGCCTGTTGGGCTGGAGGGATCAGGCATTTATTGTACCTTCTCACCCACATCCTCTTCCAAGTAAATAAGTCCTCCCCACAGTCCTCCCACAGCCCCTACGTGACTATATGGTATACTACATGGTTCTGGTCTTTAACTACAGCTAATTAGACCTAGAGGTCAACAATCAGACTTTCTTTCTTGGAAAGCTGAAATAAGAAATGCTAAGGGGATGAGTTAAGTTACTGTTGGTAACTGCAGCTCAGTGATGAGTCAGGACTAGTGCAGCTACGATGAGCCCAGGGCAAGCCAAGGACACTGGGCTCAAGAACAGACAGGTGCCTAGAAATCCAGGTGGTAGCAAAAGAAGAAAGCATTGGATATGCTCACAGGAGCAGTGAGACTTCTGAGAGAGCAGAGGAGAACCATGAAACCGTAGCAGAGAAAGGAAGCAGTCGTTAGAGCTGCCTGCTTCCTGAACAACCCCCTTTCCATCCAGATGTGTCCCAAAAGAACACTTTTTTCCCCTCAGGTAATGGAGGCTGCACTCTATTCCTTACCACCCAAAAAGCCAAATTTTAAAAACAGCTGTTCAATCTTGAGGTTTTCCTGTAAAAGGCCTTCAGGTGTCCCAATCCAAGAGTAAGATGGGGAAAAAAGTTAAATTTTAAGATGCAAAGGCTTGAAGCCTTAAGCTAAGCCCTTCACCCCAGCTGCCAACCCACAGGACTCACTTCCCATTCCTCTCAAGCTCCTTCTTCAGGTCCCCCCACCAGCTCTCAGGAGTCCATCTCGATTGCCCGGTTAGCTGGGCTGTGAGAAATCTTCTTTCTGTATAGAACTCCTGTTACTTATCTGATCCGATCTCTCTTCAAGCTCTGTGGATCAAGAATGGATTTCTGCTGTTGTTCATTCATTACTGTAACAAATGCAAGCCAGATCTGACCCCCTCTTATCCCTGGGCCTTTTATTCCTGCTTTCAAAGTGAGCCACCGGCAGGAAACATATCTTGATTTATTTCTCCTTCCTGATGATATTTCAAGTTCATTTCATCCCAGCAACCACACATGCTATCATTACTAACGTGATTTAAAAGGTGAAGGTCTGGGTTCTGGTCGCTTTGCCAAACCTCTACATTTATTTTCAAACAATATCTCTCAAAGACCCCTGCAGTCATTAAAAGCTTCATTTGACAAAGGTAAAAATGTGAACGCATTTGGACTCAGCTCCTCTGATAAAGATCTGCCATGCACACTTTGAAAGACGAGGCTCCATGTGGCTGTGATGCTAGCAACTCGCCATGTTTCAATGGGATGACACTTTTTTTTTCTCTTGCTGTTTTCCCCTCACTGCTCACCCTGCAATGCACAAAACACACATGTGCATGCACACCTGCATCTGGAATACAACCTGAGCCCAGGCCAAGCGAGTCGCTAGCACGATGTCTCGTATGTGCACTGGCCTGTTGTGCCCCACGTTCCTGTCAGTTCCAGTTCTGGGGGATAATTCTTTTTTTTTTTAATGTTTTATTTTTTATAAACATATATTTTTAGTCCCCAGGGGTACAGGTCTGTGAATCGCCAGGTTTACACACTTCACAGCACTCACCAAAGCACATACCCTCCCCAATGTCCATAATCCCACCCCCTTCTCCCAACCCCCCTCCCCCCAGCAACCCTCAATTTGTTTTGTGAGATTAAGAGTCACTTATGGTTTGTCTCCCTCCCATTCCCATCTTGTTTCATTTATTCTTCTCCTACCCACTTAAGCCTCTGGGGGATAATTCTGAAGACGCTGAACTTCTCCCTGGAAAAGGCAATGTGGCAATTCCCTAGTGCCTTTCAGGGAATGAATACCAGAGCTTTTCCCCATCAATTAAAGTGCAAATATTTGGATTTGTGGGTGAGTGAGTGAGGAAGGGCAGAGAGGAAGAGAGAAAATGAGTGTATTAATAACAAAGTTTGTATTTTTTTTTAATTTCTTACAACAAATATATTATTCCCAGGACTTTCAGAAAAATAGACAAATATTAAAATCCTTCAACCCTCTCTCCCCATAACTATTCATTTTTGTCAGGTCGTTCGAATACCCCAATTTAGATAGGCTGACTCAGCAGGAGGCTTTCTGTCTTAGGCATGGTTCCCCACAACACAGATCCTGAGTCAAAAGCTTTCATGGTAAACTTTATTGGAGAGTACATCCCAGGGACACAGGAGGCAGAGAAAGGGAGTGAGACCAGGAGCCTTATCACACTGGTCATAACTTACTCTCAGAGGATGTCTTCCGAGAGATGCTATAAAACCATTGCTTCTCCATAGAAAAGTAATATGGAGAAAAAGGGAGAATTACCCCACTGCTAAAGCTAACCCAATGTAGCATCAATTCCCTCACACATCCAGCTCTATTAGCCAGCCCCCTGGCAACCTCGGGAACATAAGATCCCTAGACTCCTGAAACCAGCCCACTGGCAGTAGCTGAGGGGTGAGTCACTGCAGGTGGTGAACCTGTGGCTCTCCTTGTCTGGATACGTGCAGCCTGCACCCCAGCTGCTCAACCACCATGAGCCAGCATGCATGCATTGCACTGAGTATCGGTGTTTCCTGCCTCCATAGTCACCGGAAAGCCCTGAAACGAGAGCCATCGCATAGACATGAGAGGCTGGAAACAGGTGGAGTACCATGACAACTTGGCCAGCCAGAAAGTGGCTACAGATCTCAAGATGAAAACCTCCCTCTTCAGCCTGTAAGAATACAATGATCAGGTGATCTTCCTAGGTCAAGAGCTTCAAGCCAAAAACCATGGCCAACAAAATATGGAACAGAGCACAAAATGAGTCTGACAACACACCTGATAAAACAGGTAACTTTTAAAACTTAAGCAACAGCTCTACTAATGGTCAGTTTTGTGATTCTGGCAAGTTTCTGAAATCAGTTAGTTAGAATAGGATAAGCTGTAGGGGCGCCTGGGTGGCTCAGTGGGTTAAAGCCTCTGCCTTTGGCTCAGGTCATGATCTCAAGGTCCTGGGATCAAGCCCCCCATCAGGCTCTCTGCTTAGCAAGGAGCCTATTCCTCCCTCTCTTTCTGTCTACTTGTGATCTCTCTCTGTCAAATAAATAAATACAATCTTAAAAAATAGTAATAATAATAGGATAAGCTGTTAACATAAGAGGAAAACCCCAACTCTCATGACCCACTACCAAATATTTCTATAGCCTTTCTGATACAGTTAACTTCTAGATTCCTGCACTCATCTCTCACTCTCCTGATGTCCATGATTCTGGAGGCAGAAAACATGGCCCTTATTTCGGTTAGGAATTATATTCCTTCAATAATAGAAGATCAGAGGGTGAAATCCAGGACAGGCAAGGAGTCACGTGGTGCTATCAATATCTCAAACTTCCTGGAATATTCTTCTCGGCCATTACGAGTGGAGAATCGCAAAGGCTTCAGGGTGAGGCAGATAAGCACTGCATGTCACTGCTCAGTGATCTATGCGTCATCTTAACCTACTCTTGAAAAGTCACCAGAGACCAACTTTTGCCACTCTCCCTAAAAACTCATAGTCTCTGTGAAACTAAAACAGAAAGTAGTAGTTTACTCTGTAAGATAAGGTGGTTTCAGAAGATCATTAACGCCTGATAAAACACTGGAATTTTCAGTGGCACAGGAGGGAAGGAAAGATCATTTTGGAATAGAAAGCCCACATCTTAGTATGTTCAGGCTGCTATAACAAAATACAAAAAACTGAGTGGCTTATGAACAACAAAAATGTATTTCTCACAGTTCTGGGAAGTTTAAGATCAAGGTGCTAGCAGATCCATTGTCTGGGGAAGACCTGCAACTCAGTTCACAGATGGCTGTCTTCTAGCCAGATCACTGGGTGAGGAAAAAAGCTCTCTGCAACCTGCTTTGCAAGGGCACTAATCCCATTTATGAGAGCTCCACCCCAACGACCTTATAGCTTCCAAAAGGATGCACCTCCTAATGCCATCACATTGGGGATTCAGTTTCAATATAGGAATGTTGAGAGGAACACAGCGAGCACATGGCAACTGGGAAAGTTAGTTGTCTTAGAGAAGAGAAAACTTTCATGGGTGTAAAGGGGAAACAGGTCTCTTACCGTTAATGTGAAGTATTTATTACAAGAATTGGATTGTTGGAATAATACTTCATTCTTACCCATGGAATCATCTGTCTTTTAGGGACCTTGAAGACTGGCATAATATGGCCGGGCTCAGCATTTCTAACACAATCTGTATCCTAGATACCTGCTTCTCTATATATATCTACTAACCACATACCAAACACACACACAGAGAAATGAGTCGTGTGTTAATTGAGGTAAGGCTAGCCACTGTGACAAACTCCAAAATGCAAAAAGGCTCACATCTAATAAAAGTGTCTCATTCAAGTATAGTCCACAACAGATAATCCTGATTGATGATTGTTTTATGCTAAGTGATGATCCTGGAGCTAGGTTCCTTCCACCTTGGGGCTCTACGATCTTCAACACATGGCCTCCAAAGTCATTGTGTTGTCCTCCACAAGCCAGGGGTAAGAAGAAAGTGCAGAGACAATCCCAACATGTGGGGTTTTAAAAGGAAAAGCAGGGAACAGCACATTTTACTACTGCTTACTTTCCATTGGCTGGAACTCCATCAAACAGCTATACTTAGCAGCACGTGAAAGCAGGAAATGGAGCCTGACCCACGAAGAAGAGGAAATGGGTTTAGGTGAAAACTACGCTGTTGCTGCCATTAACATCTGCTGTGTTCTAGGAGTTGGGCTATGCATTAGAATGACACAGGTGGCAAAGTCAAGATGGCAGAGAAGTAGCAGGCTGAGACTACGTCAGCTAGCTGGAGATCAGCTAGAGAGCTTATCTAAAGATTGCAAACACCTGAAAATCCATCGGCAGATCGAAGAGAAGAAGAACAGAAATTCTGGAAACAGAAAAACAACCAATTTCTGAAAGGTAGGACCAGCAGAGAAGTGAATCCAAAGCGACAGGAAGATAGACCCCGGGGGGAGGGGCCGGCTCCCTGCAAGCGGCGGAGCAACCGCGCACAAAATCAGGACTTTTAAAAGTCTGTTCTGCTGAGGGACATCGCTCCAAAGGCTAAACCGGGGCAAAGCCCACGCGGAGTCAGCGTGGCCTCAGGTCCCGCAGGATCACAGAAGGATCAGGGGTGTCTGAGTGTCGCAGAGCTTGCGGGTATTGGAATGGGAAAGCTGGCTGCAGAGACAGAGCCGACAGTAAGCTCACAGCTCGGGGTGACCTTGAACTGGTCGCAGGCTCGGTGAGCTCGGAGCGCGGCCGGAGGTCAGGCAGACAGGAGTAACTGGGCGCTGTTCTCTGAGGGCGCACTGAGGAGTGGGGCCCG
>NC_081570.1:49174039-49184288 GCF_022355385.1 Mustela nigripes | reverse complement strand
ATGATCTCCCTGATATGAGGAAGTGGTGATGCAACATGGGGGCTTAAGTGGGTAGGAGAAGAATCAATGAAACAAGATGGGATTGGGAGGGAGACAAACCATAAGTGACTCTTAATCTCACAAAACAAACTGAGGGTTGCTGGGGGGAGGGGGTTTGGGAGAAGGGGGTGGGATTATGGACATTGGGGAGGGTATGTGATTTGGTGAGTGCTGTGAAGTGTATAAACCTGGTGATTCACAGACCTATACCCCTGGGGATAAAAAATATATGTTTATAAAAAATAAAAAATTTAAAAAAAATAAATGTAAACTTAAAAAAAAAATCCAGGCTAACTACTGACAAGGACTCACTAGGGCAACCTTGAACAAGTTAGTCAACCTTTCTGGGACTTGGTTTTGTTATTTTGTGAGGTTAATAGGAGTGAATGGCATAAAGCATATTCTGAATAGATAACTTGGTGCTATTATTATAGCTATTAATGTTTATTACATATAGAAATAATTATGTACGTGAGACTGTCAGGTGGAGAATGGGAGTAAGGAATTATTTGGGTCAGGGAAAGCAATGTATGTAGGCATGGAGGTGTGGAATAATTTGTTTGGAAAACAGAGAGGGCCCCAGTGGAGCTGAGTGAGATTATCGGGCAGATGGAAAGATTGGCAAAAGCCACTTCATAAAGGACCAGGGCAGAAGTGTTGGCACCCAGTGTCTTGGATTAGGGAGATGCAGAACTGTGGTACAGAGTCAGCCCTGCAGAGGTCTGTCTTTAGGCTTGCCATCTTCAATCCATTCTCCCTGATGCTGCCAGAGTCCTCTTTCTGAGTCTCAGGTCTGAGCATATGGCTCTCCAGACAGAGTGCTCCAGTCCCTGCAGGATCAACTCCAAATCCCTTAGCCTGGCGTTTAAGGCCCTCAGGATCATTCCAGGATTCTCTCCCTGCTACCACAGCTGTGCCGCCAAAAGCAGTTCTCCCATCCCTCAGCTTTGTTTCTCCAGCTGTGCAGTCAGAGCCTTAGGAAGGGGCAACGGATGGATGGAGAGCAGGTTATGGTCCCACACCTCCCTCTGCCATGCAGCTGGACAAGTGAAGCCTCCATTGCCATCTTTCAGGCAAGCATAGAGTGCAAGTCGCTTTTTCCGTATCCCAAATATGAGTGGCGGCTGACCTTTACAGGGATGTTTGAAGTGAAAAGTTTTTGCTATACTATGTTGATTTTATAGGTATTTTTCTTCCTTCTGTTTCCTATTTGCCATTACAGATGAATAAAAACCATATTATTTTACATCTAATTTACATAGAATATTAATGATAGAAATGGCCAAAATAACAGAAAATTGGTAATGGCTAAAACTTGATGTGATTGTGTATTACAGATGAAAAAAAATGGAGAAAGTTGGGGAAATGACAGGATTTGGAGCAATAACCTAACAAAACCATCAAAGCCTAAAACTACATACGGGAAAAAATTGACAAAATATTGATGAGTGAATAAAATCACTTCGACAAAATTTATAAACTCAAAACTGAGTCAAGAAAATTGGACTTTGTGGAAAATATGGTCCCCAGAGAAAATTTACCATGGCAGAAGTTACTTTGATTCAGTTCGATGTGGATGGAAAAACAAATCAATGGATGAAAGCTCTATTATAAAATGTATTTGGAAAATGGGATATTCATGAAAATAATTTTAATAAGATAAAAATGAAGTCAGAAAATATTACTAAAAATTGGTCATAGAATTAAAATGACTTTATATATAAATATACATATATATACACACAATACATATCTGTATATCTATAGATATATAGATATATATGTTTTTTAAGGAAAATTCACTGATATTGATGTAATTCTGGGGATATGTTTGTAGTTGTGAATATTGAGTTTAAACAATTTTAGGATCACTACATTTTGACTGAATTGAGCAATTGTCAGCCAAAATAATACCACTCATTTATTGGCAATGGAACTATAAACCTATTTATTAGAAAAGCAAATTTTGGCTGAAGTATCTCTCTGAACTGAAGATAAAAGGCACGGACTTATTCATTTCTTCTGAGTTGATAATTAGATTCTGAGAGCAAGCTGCTATGCAATTTGCTACTGATAGGAGAGGACCCCCACTGGGCAGGACGGCAACTGTCATTCTGCACTACCTGGACACTTACAGAAAAGCCTGTGTTCTTCAAAGGCATTGGGTGGTGAACAACCAAGAACAGCTCAGTCTGAGCTTCTTGGAGCATCCCAAGGGGTCTCTCTCTTTCTTTTGTCATCCCCCTAAATAATTTCTCCTCTCTGTTGCTGGGATCCTGGGGGTCCGCTCCCTACCAAAGGCAATGCTGCGCTTTGCACACCATGTAGGGTCTTACTGTTTTGACGTAGGATGCATAGGACATCCCCTCAAGGTAGCCCCATGGACACTGGCTGCTGAGATCTGTTTCTGCATCCATTAACAACATCTAAAAGCATTTTTTAGGATCTCTTTGTAAATGCTTCACTGTGACACTGGACACAATGAAGGGAACAGATGTGGTGAGCCAACCTCCAGGGGTTTGTAATCCAAGGCAGAAGGACAGACAGTGTGAGCACAGATGAGCGCTCAGGCATAACCTGCAAACCAGGACACAGGTATGACAGTTGGGATTGACACAGTGCTGGAACCAAGGCTGAGTTCCTCCCTTTGCAGAAGGATGCTTCTTTTTACCATAGGTTTCCCTCTAGGGCTCCTTTAAACAGCTGGCTCTCTTTGTGCATTTCTAATAGGATCTGATTTACAAAAATGTCTTGAAAACAACTTATGCAACAGCACATTGACTGCCTATTGCTCATAATGTTGTATAAGAAGATGTGGTCAATACTGAACAGGGCAGTAAAGGAACGTGAATGTGTGTTTACACGTTAAACAATCCTAGGCGTTCCTTCCATTGTACATAAGTAGTTAAAAATTCTGGTTCTTTGCTGTGCCCAGCCAAACACCGGGCATGTGGGAGATGGCCAACTAATGTTTATTAAATGAATGAATGGATTCAAAACAAAATACCTAGCCCCATTATAGGCAAGATAGATAAAATTCATTTCTGCTCTCTACTTTTTCTTTCTTCTCTGCTTTTCTCTTTCTCCTCCCCCTCCTCTCCTTTCCCTTGTTTTCTCCCCCCCCTTCTTCCTTCTTTTTCTCCTCTCCCTTCTCCTTATCCTTCTTCCTTTTGTTCCTTTTCTTAACACATACCATTTTACTAAGTATGTAATTTATTTTGGTATATGGTATAAGGTGAGCCTTTACACACCCCCCCAGGGTATTAATAAATTCCTTGTAGATATTTACTAGGTAGTCCTTCCGTTGCCACTAATTTAAGCCTCTTCAGGGAAAGAACTCCTGGTTTATTAAACTTGATGTCTCTACTACCTGCTGCAAGGCCTAGAACATATCATCTTCTTATTGTATGTTTGACATATTTGTGTTGCCACATAGCACCTGTTATGGGCTGAGTTGTATCCCTTCAGAATTCAGGTATTGAGGTCCTAAACCCTGGTATTTCAGTATGTGACTATGTTTGGAGATAAGGTCTTTAAAGAGGTAACTAAGTTACAATGAGGTCTTTTAGAGTGAGCTCTAATCCAATATGACCAGTCTTCTTAAAAAAGAGGAAATATAAATGTGGATACACACAAGGAAAATCACACGAAGACAAAGAAGATGGTCATCTACAAGCCAAAGGAGAGGCTTCAGAAGAAATCAATACAATACTACCATCACTTTCATGTCAGATGTCTAGCCTTCAGAACTGTGAGAAAATAAATTTCTGTTGTTCAAAGCCACTCAGTCTATGGTATTTTGTTATGACACCCTAGGAAACTAATGTGGCACCTATAAAAGTAATCTATTTTTATCTTGGGATCTGTGAGTTATCTACTTAATCTGAACATGCAATCTTACATTGCCATTTGAAATGCATATATTGTATCATTTCAAGTATGCCGCATATATATAGGAAAAAGTAAAGGAAAAATTGTGAAATGTTAATCATGGTTTATCTCTAGGTAGGGGATTTGGGGTTAATGTATTTATTTCTTTGTATTTTTCAATATTTAAAAAATGTCTATAATGAGCACAAGTTAGTCTTCTAAATAAGGAAAGAAATTATTTTAAAATTATATAACAGTGTTAGTGTATTTATAAATTGGTAACCTGGCTATGTCTCACAGGTAAGGTTTATGTGTAGATGAGTTTTTTGATCTCTGATGTTTCTTATCCATTTTTGAATTGCCATAGTGTAGGTTTATTTTGTAAAATACTTGTTTCTGAAAATGATGATTTGTTTGGATAATTCCCCATCACTTCCTCTTTTGTCTGTTTATTGTACAGTTGAAAAGACACTGTTCACCTATACTAGCATAGTTCACACTTCTATTCTTGTCACTGACAGCATTATTTGCAGCTGCTTTTTTTTAAACCTTTTCTAATTTCCACACTACCACTTATTGTATTTCATTAAAACTGGTTTAGAAATGCAAGGCATATAATTAGATTGAGAAATATGCTATCGATTTAGCTTCCCATTATGATGTTATCACATGCACAAAAAGAAAAGTCATTTGGTACAATTGTTATGATTAAAACCACAAAAGAGATCTATTACATCAGACTTAGTTTTCAGTGCCTCGTGTGGTATAAAATAGGAGAGAGGGGTTAATCCATTTTTATTAGAGCTGTATATGTCATGTATC
This sequence comes from Mustela nigripes, assembly GCF_022355385.1. NCBI lineage: Eukaryota > Metazoa > Chordata > Mammalia > Carnivora > Mustelidae > Mustela > Mustela nigripes. The sequence goes on along the minus strand of NC_081570.1, from coordinate 49,179,557 downwards.
CAGAATACCTATAGACTAATATTTCAAACAAATCTTCAGTAGACAAGAGGTTTTTCAGGAAGTCATATTAAGTAAAAGTACATCAATACTTACATGTTCTGTTTTTAAGGTTGCTGAGGATAATAAACCATTTCTAGCTCTGCACTGCGTGAAAACACATTCCCCAGGTCTGTATGAGGCAGATTTTTATTGCAGGGAAACAGGGTGGGGGGGCGAAGAGCATGGATACTGGAATCAGACAGAAGTGGGGTCAAAGCACAGTTCTGCTGCTCTCTAGGAGAAGGTGGGATCACTGTTTAATATGTACATGCCACCAGTCAGGCTTTTAGATTTGTTATTTTGGCCAATTCATACAACTAAGTTATTGGCTCAAGTTCATAGCTAGTAACTGACAAGATTTTAGTCTTTGTCACCTCAAAGTCCGTGAACTTTCTGCAATAGTATTCACTTTCCTTTTGTTGAGTATCATTGAATAAGTTATTTAATATTTCTGGGACTGTGTTTTCTCATTTGCTAAACAAGGATAATAATATTTCTTCATAAAATGGTTTTGATGGTTAAATGAGTTCCTATCTGCTTAAAACTGAACATCCTGCTTGGCATTTAATGCCAGTATAGCTACTTGCCCTTTCCATCTGGTAATTTGGGATAACCTGGTGGTTGTTCCCATTTGAAGGAGAGACACTAATATCCCTTACTCCTGCATATACAGGTAAGGAACATACAGGTTGAAAAAAAAAATCAGAATTGCTGGTATGGAAAGATCTTGTTTATTAATTAGAATGGTTTGGGAACTAGGTATAAAGTTTATTTTATGGCTCTATTTTTTTTAATAGATTTTATTTTTTAGAGCTGTTTTATTTTCACAGCCCAGTTGAGAGGAAGGTACAAGGATTTCCCACATTTCCCCTACCCCACCACATGCATAGCTTTCCCCTTTGTCAACATCTCCCACCACAGTGGTACATTTGATACAATGGAGTCGACATTGATATACTACTACCACCAAGAGTACAAAGTTTCCATCAGGGTTCACTTTCGATGTTGTGGATTCTATGTGTTAGGCACATTTACAGCGACAGGAATCCATCATCACAGCATCATACAGAGCTGTCAGCCGGCTCTCAAGATCCCCTGGGTTTTGCCTGTTTATCTCTCCCTTCCTTTTAACCCCAGGAAACTACTGATCTTTTTACTAACACCACAGTTTTGCTTTCTCCACATAGTTATATTGTTGGGATCATATACTATGTAGCCTTTTCAGATGGGCTTCTTTTCCTTCTTCATTTCAGGTTCCTTCAGATCTTTTCACTGTTTGATAGCTTATTTCTTTTTAGTGCTAAGTAACATTCTTTATACTAGAGTTAAGTGGTTAACTAACTACTTAAAATTCAGTATCCTGAATTTTACTTATTTTTATCTTTACCAGTGTGTTTTACATTTCATATGTTTTCATGTTGCTAATTAGCATTCCTTCATTTTCAGCTTGAAGAACCTCTTTCAGCATTTCTTGTAAGGCAGGTCTAGTGTGGATGAATTCCCTCAGATTCTTTTGTAAGGGAGCCTTTCTCCATTTCTGAAGAACAGCTTTGTTAGGTAAAGATTCTTGGTTGGCAGTATTTTTTTTTAAATTTTTAAAATTTTTTCAGTGTAACAGTATTCATTATTTTTGCACCACACCCAGTGCTCCATGCAATCCGTGCCCTCTCTAATACCCACCACCTAAGTCACTCAACCTCCCATCACCCTGCCCCTTCAAAACCCTCAGATTGTTTTTTAGAGTTCATAGTCTCTCATGGTTCACCTCCCCTTCCAATTTCCCTCAACTCCCTTCTCCTCTCCATCTCCCTTTGTCCTCCATTCTATTTGTTATGGTCCACAAATAAGTGAAACCATATAATAATTGACTCTCTCTGCTTGACTTATTTCACTCAGCATAATCTCTTCCAGTCCTGTCCATGCTGCTACAGAAGTTGGGCATTCATCCTTTCTGATGGAGGCATAATACTCCATAGTGTATATGGACCACATATTCCTGATCCATTTGTCTGTTGAAGGGCATCTTGGTTCTTTCCACAGTTTGGTGACTGTGGCCATTGCTGCTATAAACATTGGGGTACAGATGGCCCTTCTTTTCACTACATCTCTATCTTTGGGGTAAATACCCAGAAAGTGAAGGGATGGAGAAGCATCTTTCAGGCCAATGGGCCTCAAAAGAAGTCCAGGGTAGCGATTCTCATATCAGACAAATTAGATTTTAAACTAAAGACTGTAGTCAGAGATCCAGAAGGACACTACATCATTCTTAAAGGGACTATCCACCAAGATGATCTAACAATTGTAAATATCTATGCCCCCAATATGGGAGTAGCCAATTACATAAGAAAAGTATTAATCAAGACAAAGAGTCATATTGATATGAATACATTAATAGTAGGAGATCTTAACACGCCTCTCTCAGAAATAGACTGATCATTGAAGCAGAAAATCAATAAAGAAACAAGAACATTGAATTACACACTGGACCAGATGGACCTCATAGATATATACAGAACATTCCACCCTAAAACAACAGAATAGTCATTCTTCTCAAGTGCACATGGAACCTTCTCCAGAATAGACCATGTACTGGGTCACAAATCAGGACTCAACCAACACAAAAAGACTGAGATTATTCCCTGCATATTCTCAGATCACAATGCTTTGAAACTGGAGCTCGATCACAAGGAAAAGTTCCAAAGGAACTCAAACACCTGGAAGCTAAAGGCCACCTTGCTTAAGAATGCTTGGATCAACCAGGAGATCAAAGAAGAACTGAAACAATTCATGGAAACCAATGAGAATGAAGACACTTCGGTCCAAAACCTATGGGATACAGCAAAGGCGGTCCTAAGGAGGAAATACATAGCCATCCAAGCCTCCCTCAAAAGAATTGAAAAATCCAGAATACACCAACTGTCTCTACACCTTAAAGAACTGGACAATCAACAACAAATCAAACCAACTGCACACATAAGAAGGGAAATCATCAAGATTAGAGCTGAGATCAATGAGGTAGAAACCAGAGATATAGTAGAACATATCAATGAAACAGAACCTGGTCTTTTGAAAGAATCAATAAGATCGATAAACCATTGGCCACACTAATCCAAAAGTAAAGAGAGAAAGCCCAAATTAATAAAATTATGAATGAAAAGGGAGAGATCACAACGAACACGAAGGAAGTAGAAACAATCATCAGAAGTTATTATTAACAGTTATATGCCAATAAGCTAAGCAACCTAGATGAAATGGCCGCATTCCCAGAAAACTATAAACTCCCAAAATTGAACCAGGAAGAAATCAACAACCTGAATAGACCGATACCTAGTAACGAGATTGAAGCAGTGACCAAAAACCTCCCAAAAAACAAGAGCCCAGGACCTGATGGATTCCCTGGGGAATTCTACCAAACTTTCAAAGAAGAAATAACACCTATTCTCCTAAAGCTGTTTCAAAAAATTGAAGCAGAAGGAAAACTTCCAGACTCTTTCTATGAAGCCAGCATTACCCTGATTCTCAAACCAAGCAAAGACCCTACCAGAAAGGAGAATTTCAGACCAATATCACTGATGAATATGGATGCTAAGATTCTCAACACGATCCTAGCAAACAGGATCCAACAGCACATTAAAAAGATTATCCACCATGACCAGGTGGAATTCATCCCTGGGCTACAAGGATGGTTCAACATTCGTGAATCAGTCAATGTAATAGAACAAATCAATAAGAGAAGAAAGAAGAACCGCATGGTCCTCTCAATAGATGCAGAAAAAGCATTTGACAAAATCCAGCATCTTTTCATGATTAAAATGTGTCGCCCTCGGCCCGCAAGGATGACAATGAGCCTGGTATGGTGTTAATGCTTCATTTCCGTTTATTTAATCAACTTCCTTAGCTTATATACAGCAGGGTGACCAATAAGGGGCCAAGCAATGGGGAGAGCCAATGAGAGTCCTGTTACTATGCTGATTAAATTTGATGCAGCCAATAACTATGTCCTCCTTTACGCAGGCTTCACCAGAAAGTTCATTGTATACTTGCAGCGTATTTTGCTAGCAGTGAGCCAAGCACCTTCTGTAATGGCGGGGACTTTCCCGGCTGGAGGCAGTCCCCGACAAAAATGCTTCAAAGTATAGGGATAGAGGGAACATTCCTGAACTTCATCAAATCTATCTATGAAAGACCCACAGCAAATATCATCCCCAAAGGGAAAAAGCTTGCAGCCTTCCCGTGTTCAACATAGTATTAGAAGTCCTAGCAACAGCAATCAGACAACAAAGAGAAATAAAAGGTATCCAAATTGGCAATAAAGAAGTCAAACTCTCACTCTTAGCAGATGACATGATTCTTTATATGGAAAATCCAAAAGACTCCACCCCCAAACTACTAGAACTCATACAGCAATTCAGCAACGTGGCAGGATACAAAGTCAACGTACAGAAATCAGTGGCTTTCTTATACACTAACAATGAAAATACAGAAAGGGAAATTAGAGAGTCGATTCCATTTACTATAGCACCAAGAACCATAAGATACCTGTGAATAAACCTAACCAAAGAGGTAAAGGAATTGTACTAGAGGAACTACAAAATACTCATGAAAGAAATTGAAAAAGATACAAAAAGATGGAAGACGATTCCATGCTCTTGGATCGGAAGAATAAACATTGTTAAAATGTCTATACTGCCTAGAGCAATCTATACTTTTAATGCCATTCCGATCAAAATTCCACCAGTATTTTTCAAAGAGCTGGGGAAAATAATCCAGAAATTTGTATGGAATCAGAAGAGACCTTGAATCGCTAGGGAAATGTTGAAAAACAAAAATAAAACTGGGGGCATCACGTTACCTGATTTCAAGCTTTACTACAAAGCCATGATCACCAAGACAGCATGGTACTGGCATAAAAACAGACATATAGACCAGTGGAACAGAATATAGAGCCCAGATATGGACCTGCAACTCTATGGTCAATTAATCTTTGACAAAACAGGAAAAAATATACAGTGGAAAAAAGACAATCTCTTCAATAAATGGTGCTGGGAAAACTGGACAGCTATATGCAGAACAATGAAACTCGACCATTCTCTTACACTGTACACAAAGATAAACTCAAAATGGATAAAAGATCTCAACATGAGATAGGAATCCATCAGAATCCTAGAGGAGAGCATAGGCAGTAACCTCTTCGATATCAACCACAACAACTTCTTTCAAGATATGTCTCCAAAGGCAAAGGAAACAAAAACGAAAATGAACTTTTGGGACTTCATCAAGATCAAAAGCTTCTGCACAGCAAAGGAAACAGTCAAAAAAATAAAGAGGCAACCATGGAATGGGAGAAGATATTTGCAAATGACAGTACAGACAAAAGGTTGATATCCAGGATCTATAAAGAACTCCTGAAACTCAACACACACAAAACAGACAATCATATCAAAAAATGGGCAGAAGATATGGACAGACACTTCTCCAC
>NC_081570.1:49138679-49173939 GCF_022355385.1 Mustela nigripes | reverse complement strand
AAAGAGGCAACCATGGAATGGGAGAAGATATTTGCAAATGACAGTACAGACAAAAGGTTGATATCCAGGATCTATAAAGAACTCCTGAAACTCAACACACACAAAACAGACAATCATATCAAAAAATGGGCAGAAGATATGGACAGACACTTCTCCAATGAAGACATACAAATGGCTATCAGACACATGAGAAAATGTTTATTATCACTAGCCATCAGGGAGATTCAAATTAAAGCCACATTGAGATACCACCTTACACCAGTTAGAATGGCCCAAATTAGCAAGACAGGAAACAACATGTGTTGGAGAGGGTGTGGAGAAAGGGCAGCCCTCTTACACTGTTGGTGGGAATGCAAGTTGGTGTAGCCACTTTGGAGAACAGTGTGGAGATTCCTCAAGAAATTAAAAATAGAGCTTCCTTATGACCCTGCCCATTGCACTACTGGGTATTTTGTTTTGTTTTTGCTTTTGTTTTTTTTCTTTTCAACACTTCAAATATATCATCCCACTTTCTCCTGGGTTGTAGTGTTTCTGCTGAGAAATTAGGATTATGGGGGTTTCCTTGTATATGAAGATTTTTTTCTCTTACTGTTTTTAAAATTCTTTGTTTTAAACTTTAAACAGTTTAATCATAATGTGTCTTCAAGATCTCTTTGAGTTGAATTTATTTGGGCACATATGAATTTTGTGAACTTGAATATCAGATCTCTCCTCAGATTTGTGAAGTTATCAACCATTATTTCTTTAAATAAACTTTCTACCCGTTTCCCCCTTTTTTCTGGGACTATAAAAATACATAGATTTTTTTTTCATGGTATTCTATAGTTTATAGACTTTCTTTACTCTTTTTTCTTTTTGTCTTTATTCTCTTCTGACAGGGTAATTTCTGATCTCTCTTGTCTCCCTCACAGATTTTTTCTTGTACTACATCAAGTTTGGTATTTATGTTTTCCATTGTACTTTTCATTTCATTCATTGTAATCTTCATCTCCAGAATTTCTGCTTGGTTCTTTGTGAGTTCTGCTTCTGTTTTAAACTTCTTGCTCTGTTTGTGTATTTTTTTCCTTGATTTTGTGAAATTGTCTTTCTGGGTTTTCTTAGCTCACTGAGTTCCCTTAACAAAACTATCTTGAATTCTTTTTCAGGCAAATCACAGATCTCCTTTTCTTAGGTCAGTCACTGGAAAGCTCTCATATTCCTTTGGTATGTCACATTTTCTTGATATTTCATGTTCCTTGAAGTCTTATATTGCTCTCTTTGTATGTGGAGAAGTGGTCACCTCCTCTAGTTTTTATTGACTTACGGCAGGAGAGATATATCTTCCTTCAACCCATCAACCTTCCATCATCCATGGGGATGCTGAGATTTTCTCAAAATTTATAATATGCAGCTCCATTATTTTTCTTTCTGGTGTGGAATTCTTAAAACTGTATGCTTTCTCTCAACCTACAGAACAGGGTCAGGTGCTGACAGCCTCCCATTTGCTTTTCCTGGAACAGTAGTAAGTGCTCAAGTTTGCATGTTTTTCTTCCAGTCCTATAGAATTGGGCCAGCTTTCTGTGCATGCTCACTAGCTATCTCAAAGGCTTGGTCTTGCCGTTCTCAGAAGCACACACTAGGAGCCAACCACAGCGTACAATGTGTGTAGGTAAGGCACACTGAGTGTTGGGGGCATCCGTTGGCCAGTTGGGGGTGTCTACAGGCAAGACGTCCTTACTGGCTCACAGGCAGACTTCTTAATGGAGTCTGAAATGCAATTAGTAGTACTACATCCCTTGGATGCCCTCGGAGGAGCCTGGCTATTGTTCTCCAGACACCTCCTGCCAGACCGCCACCCAACAACCACCCCCCGCCCCTGCCCAATTGCACAGCACATACCAGTATACTAGATGAAGTATATCTTTGGCAGAGTCCTGCATAGCTTGAAAAACCAGATGCTCATTCAAAAATTCTCACATGTCTTTGTGAGAGAAATCATGGGCCTAGAAGGCCTCTTTTGTCACTGAGCTGTGCTGCCTTGAGGGAGGGGTGACACAGGCAAAATGAAACTCCCTCTCTTACCTTCTTTGTTATGTCCAATAATGGATTTTTCTTCTAATAGCATGCTGGAATTTCTCTGTTGGACTAGGGGACCTCTATAAAGGCACTCTTGTCCATGGGTGATTGTCAAAATCAGTGTTCTTTGGTGATATGATAGTAGAAAACTCATATTTTGCCATTTTGATGACTCATTCTCCAATAATCACCTTTGATACTTTGGATAGAGCTACAAGTGTTACATACACTCACGGTGATGAATTCCTTGGGAATGAAGATATTGTACATTAAGGGACGATGTTATGGACTGAATTGTGTCCCGCCCAAGTTCATATTTGGATGCTTCAGCCCCCCAGTGTAACTATATTTGGAGATCGCACCTTTAGGAATGTAATTAAAGTTAAATGAAATCATTAGGGTGGGGTGCTAATCCAGTAAGGAGTGGTATCCTTATTGTGAAGAGAGAGATATCAGGGGCATGCATAGAGTAAAGTCCATTTGAGTACACAACTGAGTAAAGAAGGCCCAGGAGAAACCAACCCTGTACCTTGATCCTGGATTTCCAGTCTTAAGAACTGTGAGAAAATAAATATATGTTGTTTAAGTCACCTAGCCTATAATATTTTCCTATGGCAGCCCTCGCAAAATAATACAGATGGCATCTGGCCTCTTTTACCTTTCTGGAGGCTTCAAATCATATTAGATTTGTTCTCAAAAGTTTCAATAATTCATGCCTTTTATAATGGTAAATATTCATGTTTATTTAAAGAAACAGTTGTTGTGTCGATTAAATTAAATTGTTAGGATTCAAAAGCAGGATAGCTTTTCATACCATAGAAGAGCGCTTGAGAAGGACGGGTCTGAAAAATGAATAGGCAAGTGGGAAAATGTGTTGTAGAAAAAGTACCAGGTTTTTTTTTTCCCTGACACTAAATGTGAACCTGATATATTTGTTCTTTTCACATTAATATGAGCAGCAGCAGGGCCACAGCCACATCCTGAGGGCCTTTGAGAGGAATGAAAATGTGTGACAAGTCATTTAACAAGCAAGAGGATTACACATTCCCGAAAAGACATTAAAGAAATTGCAAATAGGCAAGTATATTGTATTTATCAAGCTCTCCCTCTGTGCCATGCCAGGTGCTGAGCCATTTACTCAGGGTCTTTATAGAGTTTGGATTAGTAAGTACAGTATTTTATTAATTGGGCAATTCTAGCTGTTGTAACAAATAAAAGTCAATATGTTAGTGGGTAGACTTAGGAGAAATTTATTTCTTGATCCTGTTACAGTCTAAGCCAGCATTCCTGTCTAGTGGGAATCTCTTCCATGTGGTGATTTGGCCCTTGGAACTTCTTTTGCTCGGTTATCCCTGAGGTCCTTTCCCCTGGAAGATGGAGAAATACATGAGCTGCTTCACCACTTCGGTTCATGGTTGATGTTTTGTACTTCTTAAATTCGTCGGTTCGTTGCATGGTACCATTCAAGTGTTCGCGTTCTCTTCAATTGTGCGTATTTGTCACTGGATTGTAGTTGTTCAGACTGGTACTACTGAGTCCTCTCTTGCAAAAAGTTAGGGCCGTGTTACCCGCTCTCATTAATGGAATTTAAATGGAAGCGATGTATGTCATATCTGGGCCATGCGGGTTAAAAGTGGGCTTCATTTTTCACCCTGTTCTTTCCCTTCCGGTGATGATAAGGCTCTGAGACATGGCAGGGCCCCAAAGCAAAGAAACCTGGCTCTCTGGATGACCATTTAGAATGTTTCCCATTTCATTCACTATAACTACTTTAATTTTATTGCAGGGAAAACAGAATACACTTTTCTTGTGTTAAGTCTCTGAAATGTTGGGATCTCTTTGTTACAGAGGCTAAGGTTACTCTAACAAATCCACATGACCTCATCGAGAAGCAAGAGAAGATGGGAGATATGATCTTGAGTCATACAATCACTTCTCAATGAAAAATGTTTCAATATTGGAAATAGAGGTACAGCCTGTGGCTGCCTTGTTTGCTGACGCTGCCCAAGCACCCCTCACAGTGCCTGACGTTGCTGAATGAATAAATGGCTCACAATTAAATTGATGCCTATTTGGGGGGAAGCTCTATGGAATTTGGTGTAGCTGTTAAAGACTAGCCACAGTACTTTTTATAAACATTTTGAGTTATTTATGTACATTATTTCATTTAGCTTCAGTGATAATCCAATGAGTCAGGTTTCATTTTACTGTACTCATTTACTTGGATGCTGTTCTTTCTTCTTGAACTGTGATCTCCTTGCCATTAGGATTAGTGTCTCACTTTTCCTTGTGTCCTTAGTGCTTGGCACAAAGAGGGGAGTCAGTGTTTGTTGACTGAAAACATGCATGGACAGGTGGATAGATAGATACCGGATAGTATCTACAAGTCCAAATACCCAAGTACATGTCATAGAGGACTTATTGTCAGAGCTGGGAGGCAAAACAGAGTAGGAAAAGGGTTTGGGGGAATACATAAGTAAGGTGAAGGATAGAGGCTAGGTGGTAGACAGTATGATAATCTTCAGCTGGGAGAAATTCCAGTTGAAAAATTGAAGCACAAATTAGGAATATATGGTTTTGGGCCAGAGTTCCAGCAAGTGTTGAGTAGGTATCCAAAGTTAGGGGATCTAGTTGTCCTTCAGATGTTTCAGGCAAGTAGTCCTTAATCGTTTGGGCTACACATTTGTCATCTATAAAGTTGCCAATTTAGGAAAAACGATGTATCTAAAATGCTTAGTTATCTAAGACAGAAGAGCAATCAGAATTTCCTGGGTAATGTCAGCACTTTTTTAAAAAAGCATCAGATGCATAAGATCTAAGTTAATCTTCCGCAGTCTGGTTCATCTCATCATCAGTCTTAGAAGGTGCCCTTTTTGTGTTGTATTTTAGTACTTTCTCCCTTCATCTCTTTCCCTAACTCTGCATCTTCCCTCTCCAAACTGCCACACAAATGATATATTTGATACATGCCCTTTTTATTCATCTGCCCCACAAGAGGTGTTGTGGCCTGCTGTGTAAGAACATGGGCATTAGAACCTGCAGTCCACCGTCACAGGACAGTGGGAGCTTGGGCCAGCTGGTTAGCCTCTCTGTGCCTCAGTTGCTTAATTTGTATATGATTATTTGATGAATAAATAGGTTAATATGTCTACAGTATAAAATTAGTGACTGGTGTAAAACAAGTGCTTGTAAACCTTTGAAAATATACACATTGTTGGAGTGCCTGGGTGGTTCAGTGGGTTAAAGCCTCTGCCTTTGGCTCGGGTCATGATCCCAGGGTCTTGGAATTGAGCCCCGCGTTGAGCTCTCTGCTCTTCGAGGAGCTTGCTTTCCCCTCTCTCTCTGCCTGCCTTTCTGCCTACTTGTGATTTCTGTCAAATAAATAAATAAAATCTTAAAAAAAAAGAAAATATACACATTGATGATGTGTTTAAGATAGAGATATTTATAGATCGGTAAATATCATTTTGTTTACTTTCATTGCTGTTAGGGTCTATGGGTTTTGACAAATGTGTACTATTGTGAATCCCCAACTATAGTCCTATATAGAAGACTTTCCACTGCCCTAAGCCCCTGTGCTTCACCTAATCAACCCTTCCATTCTACAAATCCCTGGTATCCACTGATTGATTGGTCTTCTATTATTCTGCCTTTTCCAAAGTGTCCTGAAAATGGAGTCATAAAGTATGAATTCTTTTAGATGGGCCCCTTTCATGTATTGATACACATGTAAGAGTCATCGGTGTATGGATGAATAGTTGATTCCTCTCTATCACTGGCTAATGTTTTGTTGTATGAATTGGCACAGTTTGTTTACCATTCGCCTACTGAAGGACATCTGGGTTGTTTCAGAGTTTTGGCAATTACGAATTAAGTCTCTAAAAACATTTCGATGGGGCTTTTTGTGCAGACCTTACGTCTACTTTTAAAATTAATGTTGGCTTGTGTTTTTACTTTCTCACCTTGTCATCTGATTTCGGTATCAAGTATATATTAGCTTCACAAATGAATAGGGTTGTTTGATCTCTATTTCTATTCTTTTTAAAAAGATTTTATTTATTTGAGAGTGAGAGATAGAGATAGCAGCAGAGGTAGTGAGAGAGAGCAGGAGTGGGGAGGAAAGGGAGAAAAAGGCTCCCCACTGAGCAGGGAACCCAATGCAGGGCTTGAACCAGGCCCTGGGATCTTGACCTGAGCTAAAAGCAGATGCTTAACTGACTGAGACACCCAGGCATCCTTCTTTTTCTGTTCTTAAAAATAAACTTGTTTAGATTAGAATATTTATTTCTTGAAAATTTAGTAGAATTCATCTGAAAGTCTGTCCAGGTTGTGGCTTTTTAGGTGAGCAAGGTTTTTTGGTAACCATTTCATTTTTAAAAACAATTATTGATTCATTAAAATTTTCTAATTACACATGTGTCAGTTTAGACATTATATATTTTTCTAGGAACATAACAGTTTTCTGTAGGTCTTCTTGTTTTATAAAAAGAACTCTATTATATCTGAATTTATTTCTCATTTTTCCTTCTGTGCATGTGTGGGTGTGGGTATGTGTGTGCATATGTGGTTTCTTCTGTGTTTGTCAGTTTATTCTTACTAGAGATTTATCTATATTACTAATCTTTTTTAAAAATTATGGTTTGCTGTTTATTTGTCTTTCCTTTTTTTCTTATTTCTACTCTTTATTATTTCTTTCTTGTTTCTTTGTGTTTGTTAATATTCTTTTTCTACCTTCTATTATAAAAAACAGGTAGTGTGACATCTACCCTTTTAACATATTTTTAATTGTATAGTACAGTAGTGTTCACTCTCTGCATATTGCTTTACAATATTTGCAGTTACAAAGGCAACTAACAGGCCATCTATCCTTTGAGCATATTTTTTTTTTTTTTTTTTTTTTTTTTTTTTAATTTTTTTTTATTTTTTTTGACAGAGAGAAAGATCACAAGTAGGCGGAGAGTCAGGCAGAGAGAGAGGAGGAAGCAGGCTCCCGCTGAGCAAAGAGCCCGATGCGGGGCTCGATCCCAGGACACTGAGATCATGACCTGAGCCGAAGGCAGCGGCTTAATCCACTGAGCCACCCAGGCGCCCCATCCTTTGAGCATATTTTTAATTGTATAGTACAGTACTAACTATATGCCTATTACTTTACAATATTTATAAGATATAGTATTTACAATATTACAGATTTCCAGAACTTTTTCATCTTGCATGACTGAGACTGTATTCACTGTGTAACAATTCTCCATTTTCCTTCCATCCTTCTCTTGGCAGTCACCATGATCTTAACAACTTCTATGAGTCTGACTGCTTTAGATGCCTCAGATAAGTGGAATCAGACAATGTTTGTCCTTCTGTGACTGGCTTTTTTCACTTGTGTACAAGATTCATCCATCCATGGTGTAACCTATGAGAGAATTTCTTTCTTTTTCAAGATTGAAGAATAATTCATTGTAGGTTTATATTACATTTAGCTTGCCCATTTATCCCTGATGGGCATTTTGTTGTTTCCACCTCTTGGCTATTGTGAATAATGTTGAATGAACAAGAGAGTGCAAATATTTCAAGATTCTGCTTTCAATTGTTCTGGACAAATACCCAGAAGCAGGATTGCTATATCATGTGGTAGTTCCATTTTTAGTTTTTTGAAAAAGCTCCTTACTGCTTTCCATAGGGAATGCAGCATTTTATATCCCCATCAACAGTGCACAAGGGTTCCAGTCTCTTCACATTACTTATTTTCTCTCTTTTAAATACAATGTTAAAATTCCTAACACTTGGGAGGTTATCTTTGGAGAAATATCTATTCAAGTCCTTTGCCCACTTTGAAATAAAATTATTAATTTTGCTATTGAACTGTACTCTTTTAGCTTATTAAATGCTTAGCTTATTTGTTTTCAGTCTTCCCTATTTTTAAAAAAGATTTATTTGTTTATTTTAGAGAGAGAGCATGGAAGAGGGAGAGAGGCAGAGGGAGAGAGAGAGAATCTCTAACCGACTCCATCCCCCCCAACCCTGAGCACAGAGCCCAGGACACTTGAGATCATGACCTGAGCTGAAATCAAGAGTTGGACGCTTTACTGACTGAGCCAATCAGATGCCCCAAGTTTTCCTTATTTTTTAATTTATGTACTCAGAAACTAAAATTTTCTTTTTAAATACTTCTGCAGTTGTGTCTCACAAATTTTGTCATGTAGTTCCTATATTGTTTCTCAGGTCTGAATTTTAACAGTTTTTTTCTGACTTAATTTTGACTCATGGGTTACTTAGTAGTATTTTCATTATGAGGATTAAGAAATTTTAAAGTTATTCTTTTGTAATTATTTATGATCTTATAGTGGTGTTATTTTAATTATTAGATATATAGGATTATAAATTTATCTTTTTGTAATGTATTTATAATACTATATTATTTATCACCTTAAATTTGATGCTCAACTATTCTGTTCTTCAGCATTTGCTTGGTATAAATTTCCATCTGCTTATTTTGAACTCTTTTGTTTCTCTTCAATTTATTTATTTATTTAGTTTGTATTTAAATTCCAGTTAGTTAATATACCATGTGATATCAGTTTCAGGTGTGCAATACAGTGATTCAGCACTTCCATACATCACCCAGTGCTCATCATGACAAGTGCCCTCCTTACTCCCCATCCCCTTTTTGACCCATCTCCCCACTACCGCCCCTCTGGTAACCCTCAGTTTGTTCTCTATAGTGAGGAGTCTGGTTTTGGTGTGCCTCTCTCTCTCTTTTGGCCTCCTCTTGTTTGTCTTTTTGACCTCGCTTAGCATTATACTCTCTAGCTCCATCCACACCATTGCAAATGGCACGATTTCAGTTTTTGTGGCTGAGTAATATTTAATCTATTTCTTATAGTCAACATGGATTTAAAAAATTATTCTGAAAATCTCTATCTTTGGATTAGTTAGAAGTTATTTTCATTATTACAAATAATAAGACTTATTTTTATGATACTATTTATATTTCCTAATAGGCATATATTCTTTTCCTGCCTTTCTTTGCTTTTATTTCTTCCTTCCCTCACCTCTCTCTTTGCTTCTTTCTTTTCTCCCTTCTACTCCTCCTTCCTCTTCTTTATCATAATTTGTTTACAAAAACCGTATCTTCTTATTCAGGTTCAGAAGTTGTTTAATGTTCATCATTATATATAAATGACAATTCAGTTGGATATAAAATTTATTTCAAGTCCTTATCCTTCAAAATAAAGATGTTATACTATTTTCTTCTTATATTCAATGTTGGTATTGAAAATTTTAATATCAATTTGATTCCTCTCCTGTTTTAGGCAAATTGTTACTCTCTGGAATTCATTTTTTTGTCCCCTTTGAGAATCATGTGCTTTGAATATTCTTTTTAATATATCTAGGCATTTAAAAATCTATTCTGTGTCAAACTCTATGATCCCTTTTAGTTTGAAATATTGTAGATCTTTTTATTTTGGCAAATCATTGGTCATTGTTCTTCAAGTATGTTTTTACCTCCTTTCATTTCTCTCATTTATTTCTCTTATTCCTCTCCTTTAATGGTATTACCACTAAATATTTATACCTCTACATTTCTCTGCCATATCTCTTGACTTTTTTCTTCTTATTTAAATTTTTTAAAAAAAATTTATTTGTTTTTATTAATTTATTATTTAAACTTTATTACCATATTATTGAGCCAATTTATTAACGTAATAAATATTATCTGAATGAGCAGTGGCCAAAATTTCTTAATACCTCTTGTGATAGTTCTTTGACTATCTTGTGATAGTTCTACTCTTGTGATAGTTCTTCTGGCCAACCCAATCACTTTTGATTCTGTTATTCAGCCTATCCATTGAGTTCTTTACTACAACAATCATGTTTTTGTACCCAATAAATCCCAAGTGATTGTTTTTCATACTTGTTGTTTATTTCTGGTTTGTTTTCCCATTATGCTTCTTTTCCGCTGTAAATATTTAATTATACTTTAAAAAAATCATTGCTTTATTTGTTTCATCTATCTGATGCTACTGTTATTATTGTGCCATTATCTTCCCCTATTAGCTAATTTTTAGTATTTGTGCTGCCAAAGTGAGCCCTTCCCCTGTGAGCTAATATTTCCTTGGAACTCTGTTACTTTGGTCATCAGTGTGTACCTAGAAGAAAGCTGACATATGAGCTTCTGCTTGTAACGTTCAAAATAATTTTCTTGGGGAGTTAGTGGTGGGGTGTTCCCCTGGAGGTGTAATCCAGTCTTAATCAGTGCCTGTTTGTGGCTCTCTCCCTCTGTGCCTGGGGGTACTTCCCTTAGTGCATCTTCCAAAGGACTACTATGTTCTGAAGGCTGTCACTCTGCGCTATGTTGCCTAGCCCATGAATAAGTCATGGAAGGGAGATGAAGAAATAAGGAGAGATATTGAATTTTAAAAAGTAGAGGGAACATTCACAGATAACATTGATCACAGTTTCAGTACAGTAGCATGTGGACCAGATCAGACCTGTCATTTGGCCATGGCTATTTCCCAGCTTGGTGTCCATCCAGCCTCTCATGGGAGTCTGTGAACATCCCCTCCCTCTCTCCCTCCTTCCTTCCTCCTCTTCTTCCCTTTCCTTCCCTTCCTTCCTTCAGTCTTTCAGGGACCCAGAGTAATTACTGGGTCTATTATCGTATTAACCATGAATCCTGGTAAGAGCACTATGTGCTTTAACTTTTTAAAATGCAATCATTTTATGAAATTAGCCAGAACATATATTCCCTGTGCTTGTTAGCTCAAAGAAATGTTTTATACACAGGAAAAGATTAAGTTGTAATATGTTTTATGCTATAAGAGAAGGAAAAAACTGAATGTGTGAATCTATTGCTGGCAAATGATGACTTTGAGTAAGATATGGAAAAAGATTAGAAGTGAGGTTTTAAAAAACATTGCTTTGAAAGCAGGTGTCATATCCCACCTCCTTCTCCTAGTGAGTATAATTACTTGGTTTCCAGTGAAGTCTGTGCTTCCTATGTGAAAGGAGAAATGTGGAAGATATTTCAAAGAGTTTAGCTGTTTATTTTATTTATTTATCTCTTGCTTGTCTTTCCTAATCATAGAGAAAACCCTTGTCTGATTAATAAACAATTTCTGGCTGTGTTTCAGAATCTGGCTGCAATGCATTTGCTATTTGATATCTGGGAGATGTACAACATGTTCACAGTGAATTCTCCAACTGAAAACAGTAGAGTTCAAATAAAGTCAATTAATTCACAGAGTGAATGGATTGAAGCCCAGAATCGCGTGTCTTGTGGAGGCCTTTTTGATTCACTTGCCAAAAGATATCTGTTTATAAATGCATTAAATGTAACTATTTGGGTACTATAGCAGTTACAACCTGATGTGATTTTTTTTTTCTTCCTGTGTTATGGCTGATCTCAAATAATTGAGTTACATTTTACATACATTTCAAACATTCTTTCTAACACCCCCTTCTCCTTGTAATTCACTCGCATTTTCCTGCTTTAACACAGAGATCTTTTCTCTCATTTCTTCTTGTTCTCTCCCTCATTTTCGCTTTCTTCTTTTCTTCCCTTCTTGTTTCTTTCCCCCATTATCTTCTTCCAGTTCTCTTACTCTCCATGCTTTCCTTCTTTATCTTACCAATTTCCTCTTTCCTTTCTTCTTTCTCCTGCTTCCCTTTCTCCCTTCCATCTACCAGCTTCCTCACCTGGGGTCTGTAAAGCCGTCCCCCCTGCTGGAGCAGGAATAAAGTCTCTCCGAGCACCTTAGGAGCCTCATTCTGCTGTGCTTCTGTTTCCGTAACCTAATTGCATGGTGTCCCTGGGGTGACTTTCAGCAATGAGTGTTCACTGTGGTGTGATTCTCACCTAACTTGCGTATGCGCTTGACCCTGACCTATAGCTGGGTTTTTTGTTGTTTTGGGGGTTTGATCCCCCCCCTCCCCTGCGCATTGGATTTCTCATTTTTTGGTGCCACTTAATACTATAGGTGAGCCCTGGCTTAACTCTTAGCCCGCATAACTATTGATGGAACATCTCTGTTATTTAAAAATTTTATTATTTTTTTCAGTGTTCCAAGATTCATTGTTTATGCACCACACCCAGTGCTCCATGCAATGCGTACCTTCCTTAACACCCACCACCAGGCTCACCCAACCCCCACCACCTCTCCAAAACCCTCAATTTGTTTCTCAGGGTCCACAGTCTCTCATGGTTTGTCTCCCCCTCTGATTTCCCCCAACTCACTTCAAACCTCTCTTTTTAAGTCTTATTTTTTTAATTCAGGTGCTGTGCCTGATACAAAAGAATAAAAAATCAGTATCATATTCTGAAAGGTTTGGTAAGTAGGATTCTGAATAAATCTTTACTTTGACTTCAAGTATAACAATCCACCTAGAGATTCCTGTGAGATTCCTAGAGATTCCTTCCCATGATACTGCATGATATTAGGTTCCTCCTTGTACACCAGGTCCAGGTTCCACCTGCCGGGGCTCCACTCTCTTTGGCCCTCGATGTTGAACCATGGGATACTCTAGTAGAAACTGCCAAACAGGATGTCTCTGGTCACTCTTGAATCAGCACCATCTATTTCCCGGTCTTACTAGATCTTCTTGTCATTTCTTTACTTTACCATTCTTTACTTCCAGCCCTGCATGCTTTCTTCCTTCAGTAGGAACACGGACAAGAATTTGAAGCAGGAGAATAATTAAACCCTCCTTTCTTAATATATTATTTTCTTTTGGTTTTTTGACCAACCTTAATCTTTTCCTTTATTCTTTATTCTTTTTCCTGTTAGAATTCTTTTTTCTTTTCTTTTTAGTATTGCTTGCAAACACCTCATCTTTTCTGGATCTTTAAACATTAGAGTTCATGAGCCCTTGGGACCCTCTTCTCATACACACCCTTTCCTGCTCTGACCTCATCTGTTCCTGCTGTTTCACAAGCCATATTTTTAAAAATTTAATTTAATTTATTTATTTGACAGAGAGGGGGGGGGGGGAGAGAGAGAGAGAGAGATCACAAACAGGGAGAGAGAGAAGGAGAAGCAGGTTCTTTACTGAGCAGAGAGCCTGATGTGGAGCTCGATCCCAGGACCCTGAGGCCATGACCTGAGCTGAAGGCAGACGCTTTAACCCACTGAGCCACCCAGGTGCCCCCACAAGCCATCTTAATGCTGGTATTGCCCAGTGACTTTCTCAGTATATCTAGCTTTGTTCATCCTGCATGCCTAATATTAATGGACCTGTGCTCACAAATTAACAAAATGAATATTTTCCTTGAGCAATTTTGTGAGCTTTCCATGGTATAGTGTTTGCAAAATTTCTCTGTAAAGCAAAAAACACTGAATAATAGTGGCTAACATTTACTAAGAAGAATCTGCATTTTGGAAACGCCTTTAAGCATTTTATATGCTTCCTTCAGAGGATCATTGCAGCTTCTTATGAGCCGGAACTGCTCTTGTCCCCATTTTACAGACGATGTCACTGATGCCAAAGAGCAATGTATTGGTTGCAGTACTAATTGGGAGGAAAAAGGCACTGACTTTGACTGATTTAAGAAAAAGAATTTATTAAAAGAATCATCAGGTTGATTGCTACTGCCAAAATAGAGTTAGCAATTAGAGGATGATAGAGACCAGCAGGTGGCATGTTATTTTGTAATGGTCACCTCCAAAGGAGAGGATTTTCCATGGCTGCGTTTCTTTAGGTTATGAGCTAATTTAAGGTCCCTGGTGGATGCTACCAATTGGTAAATACTAATGCTCAAGACCTGCCGAAGAGATTATAAAACCAAACATTCACCCTCTTTAGTTTCTATGGTGAGAATTAAGCTGTATTCCAACCAAGATTTATAAGGTAGGAAATATCCCAAACAGGCAGAAGGAGTTCAGATAATAAGTAAATTAAAAGAATGGCAAATGTCCATTATAAGAATTTGCCCAGGGTCACAATGCTAAGATGTTGAAGGAGGGCTTGCTAAGACCCAGGGAATGAACTACTTTACTGTGCTGCACATGGGCTAGAAATGGGAACCAGTGGAGAAAACTATTTAATCAAAAGCATGGAATCCTAAAATACAAGTATTGAAAGGCTCCTTAGAGGTGACCTTGACTGGGACTCCTTTTGGACTGCCCCCCCCATCACTCCCTTGAGAAACGTTGTCTTCATTAACCCAAGTTTGGTTAATTGTGTTCCAGCAGACTGGTGCTACATAGCTCTCACCACTGCTTCTTAATCTTGGCATTGGAACTTCTGCTTTGGCATCTCTCTCTTAGATTTCTGAGTTTTGGCTTGTGTTGTGTGTTTGGCTCCAGTCACTGTTTCCTGCTAGATAACATTCATTTTTGTAAGTATATGTGTTTTTTAAACAAACATATAGTGAACTCCTCTTATCTCTCAGGCTCTTTCATGTATATTATCTCATTTATACTAATTAATCCTTATAACAAATTTGCAGTGGAGGCACTATTATTGCTATGTTCCAGATAAAGACACTGAAGTTTAGAAAGATTGATTCATTTGCCCAAATTGCCACCTCTTAGAAATTTATAAACAGAGATCTGGGATTTAAAGCCAGTGTTGTCTGACATCTGAGGATGTCCTTAGTCTAACATGTCATCTCACTGTATCTTCTAGTTACCCTGCTTCCTGGACCGCTGTTGACAGGTCAGAGTTATTTCATGCTCAGAGGGGTCCCCTTGACCCCCATTCCCTTTACCCAACACCTGAGATCTTGCTGTTTTAAATCCTTTGTGTTCTAAGACATTCTTAATATGTGAGTGGTGAACATCTCCTTTTTTATCTTCCTTTTGGATAGCAACAGGGGAAATGAGATATTTCTGGAAGCTGTTTGAAGTAGAAAGTATAACTTTCAGATGTGTTAATGAAAGCTCCAGTTCATCCATGCTTATACCATTATTAATTAAGAAGTTAATCAGAAAAATATATATTGAACACCTACCATATTATAAACATAATATTTCATCTCTTCAGGGTTTTTTTTTTTAGTTACACTTCTTTTTTTCTCTATTTTTCTTTATTGAGATATAATTGACATAACATTATATTAGTTTCAAGTTTAGAGCATAATAATGTGATATCTGTATATTTTGCAAACTGATTATCACAATAACTCTAACATCTAGCACCATGTATAATTACATTTTTTTTTCTTAGGATGAGAATTTACTCTCTTAGCAATTTTCAACTACTAGTTCTCTGTATTTATGGGCCTGTTTCTTGTTTGTTTGTTTGTTCATTTGTTTTGTTTTTAGATTCCACATATAAATGAAGCCACATGGTATCTGTCTCTCTCTGTCTGATTCATTTAGTGTAATATGCTTTAGGTCTTTCCATGTTGTTGCAAATGGTAAGATTTCATTCTCTTTATGGCTGAGTAATATTCCATTGTGTGTGTGTGTGTGTATCATATTCAAACTGCTGGAAACAAAGGAAAATAAGAAAATCTTGAAGCTAGCCAGAGAAAATAGTCACATTACATATAGAAGGAAAAAAAATAAAGAACTGCAGCAAATAGCAATTTTCAGAAATCATGTACATTGGGAGATAATGCTGTGACATTCTTATGTTGAGAACCTGCAGAGGATTTCTAATACCACCCATAACTGAACAGGTTTACTCTCTCACTGAAAACGATTAGGGTACTGGACAAAATATTTAAAATGTTTTCTCATACATCAAGCAACAGGTACTGCAGAATACTGATCTCTTAGAGAAGGAGAGAAAAATAAGGTAATTGTCCTAGCTATCTTCTGGAGGAACATTCTAGACCATATTGCAGAAAGGCGAACCCCACACAGAGCATGGCATTTACACTGAGTTGAGGTTATAGGCCTAAAAGTTTGGAAGGATATAGGTGTCAGGAATTTTCTTTTCTTTTCTTTTCTTTTTTCTTTTATTTTTTTAAAGATTTTATTTGTTTATTTGACAGACAGAGATCACAAATAGGCAGAGGGACAGGCAGAGAGAGAGGAGGAAGGAGGCTCCCTGCTGAGCAGAGAGCCTGATGTGGGGCTTGATCCCAGGACCCTGGGATCATGACCTGTGCCCAAGGCAAGGCTTTAACCCACTGAGCCACCCAGGCGCCCCAGGTGTCGGGAATTTTCTAGTCAAATTATGAGAAAGGAAAGAGATCTATGGACAGAAAATCTCCAGAAGTATGTACAGAGGTACCGTTGAGTCCTTGGCTGAATTCTAATCTGTTCAGGTATAAAGGTCAAATAAAAACAAATGCCATTAAGATGTCAGCTAAATAAAAAGATGTTCAACATCATTCATCATCAGGGAAATGCAAATCAAAATTACAATGATTCATATCATACCTGTCAGAATAGCTAAAATCAACAACACAAGAAATAACAGATGTTGGCCTGGATGTGGAGAAAAAGGAATCCTTGTGCACTGTTGGTAGGAATGCGAACTGGTGCAGCCATTGTGAAAAACAGTATGGCGTTTCCTCAAAAAGTTTAAAATAGAGCTTTCCTGTCATCCAATAATTGCACTACTGGGTATTTACCCACTAAAATACAAAAACACTAATTCAAAGGGATACATGTACCCCTGTGTTTATAAAAGCATTATTTATAATAGCTAAATTATGGAAGCAGCCTAAGTGTCCACTGATAGATGAATGGATAAAGAAGATATGATATATATTAATATATCTACAACATATATAGATATATATGTCATTCTATTCCTATCTATTCAGATCTATCTATTCACATACATATGAATATTATTCAGTCATAAAAAGAAAGAAATCTTACCATTTGTAAGACCATGGGTGGAGCTACAGACTATAATGCTAAGTGAAATAAGTCAGAGAAAAATACCTTATGATTTCAGTCATATGTGGAATTTAATAAAACAAATGAGCAAAGGAAAAGAGAGAGAAGTTGAGGAACAGACTCTTAACTACTGAGAACAAACTGATGGTTACCAGAGAGGAGGTGGGTGAGGGATGGATGAAATAGGTGATAGGGATTAAGGATGCACTTGTGATGAGCACTGGGTGTTGTACAATCACTATATTGTACACCTAAAACTAATATAACACTGTACATTAATTACACTAGAATTGAAATTTTTAAAAAATGATAATAAGCTAAATAATTCCAAGAGCTAACACTGGGCTGGGAGATGTTTGAATACAGGCATACTTCATTTTAGAGTGCTTCCCTCTATTGCACTTCACAGATACTGCATATTTTATAAATTGAAAGTATTTGATAATCCTGCAACAAACCAGTCTATCAGCACAATCTTTCCAGTGGCATTTGCTCGCTTCATGTCTGTTTCATGTTTTGGTAATATTCACAATACTTCAAACTTCTCCTCTTCTCCTCTTCCTCCCCCTCCTCCTCCTCCTTCTTCTTGTATTTGATATGGTGATCTGTCATCAGTGATCTTTGATGTTCCTGTTGTAATTGTTTTGGGGTGTCATGAATCACACCCATATAAGCATTAGGAAATTGATAATAGACAAAAGAGAGAAAAAAATGAAATTTCAAGAGATTAAAAAATGTAGTATTTGAAATGAAAAATAAACTTACTAGATGGAATTAACAGATTAGAAAATGTGGAATAAAAGGTCAGTGAACTTGAAATATACAAATGGAACCACAGAGAGGAAAAAGATTTAACAAATAGAGGTAGACCCTACTGCTTATCAAGATGGGGTAATAAGGACTAGATTTACTCTCCCAACTGAAGGAACCAATAAACAACCCCTCCCCTACAAAACAAATGAAGTACAGTGATTATCAGGAAAGGGGAAAACATAAAGTAAGTTCTGAGATCTCCCTATTTGCTGCCATGAGAGAATTTCCAGGCCATGGTACAGCTAATGGGAATCTACATGGAGCCCACTGGATACCTTGAGTTGAGATGCGATAGCTGAGAGCCTGGGGAGACCAAAGCAGGCTCATGGGTCAAAGCACTGGAAAGAAGAGAGCTTCACAGAGAGTGAACCCTAGATCTGTAGAAGATCTCCATGGGGTGTTCTATAGATGAGTCAGCTCATACTTGTAGGGACTCTACCTGAGGATAAGAAAAGAATGTCCTGAAATGATAGTGGGAACAGTATCTGACACCCATCCAGACTGGGAATAGTGCTTGTTTCTACCAATCAAACTGGAAAAAAAAAAAATCAGACCTCATGATTCACCAAGATTTGGGTTGAGCAACTGAAGAATTTATCTCAGTAGTGGAGAGAAAATAGCTCCATACTGAGCTCTGCTCTGATCTCACTAAATAAGTATCTCAAAAAAAAAAAACTTTGAAAGGACCAAACTATTTCCAATTTCCAGCATTTAAGAAGAAAACTCACAAATTTGATAGAATACAGATAATATTTGGCACAAAACAGGACAAATTCACATTATTTGGCATTAAAATATACCAGGAATATATTAAGAAGGAAAACATAAGCCATAATGAGTCAAAGAAAATTAATCAATTGATAATGATTTAGAGTTAATAAAGATACAGAATCAGCAGATAAACATATTAAACCCATTATAACTATATTCCACATGTTCAAAAAAAGACATGGAAGATAAAAAAAGGCCCAAATCATACTTTAAGAGATGAAAATTCAATGTCTGAGATGAAAACTTATTTAATGGGATTAATGGTTGATTAGACAATTCAGAAGAAAAACAATTAGTGAACTTGAGACAGCTATAGAAAATATCAAAAGGGGAAAACAGGAAGAAAAAATAATTTAAAGAAATAAAGAAAACATCAATACGCTGTGGAACAACTTCCAGTGGCCCAACATAGATATAATTGGATTTCCTAAAGACTAGGAAAGAGGAGGGGCAGAGAAAATATTTGAAGAAATAATCACCCAAACTCTTCTAATGGGATGAATATTATTAACACATAGAATCATGAAGATTAATGGATCTCAAGTGCAAAAACATAAGGAAATTAAACAAAGGAATATCTCATTAAATCACTCAAAATCAGTGATATATAGGAAAGAAAAAGCAAATATATAAAAAATAACATATATAGAGAAACAAAGTTACAGATGACAGCATATTTCTCATTAGAAATGCTGTAAGTGAGAAGACAGTTGAATAAAATCTTTAAAATTTCAAAAGATGTCAGTTCTCTTAAATAAAATAAGCCAGTCAAAGAAAAATACTATATGATTTCACCATATGATGATACCTGCACAATATATTGAACTTGTTTTGCAGCTTTTAAAAAATTAAAGTGTATTAGATTATTATCTAAAAAAGTAAATCTATTCAGAACTAAGTTAAGATAAAATTTATTGTTTGAGTGCTTAATTAATATTTAATAATATAAATGCCAAACTGTCACCCTCAGTTTTGTAATCTTAAAATATGGGCCAAATTTTAGATGATCATGAATGACTGGATAGATTCATGAAGTTCTATGAAATATTTTTTGGTTGTAGGAGAAAACTGTGGTCTAGGTAATATTATATAACATTACATAGGTGAAAGTACATTTTGTGATTTTCTGTAGAAGTGGTACCCATTGTTAATAGAGAAAATGACCAGTCTTGGATCAGATGAATGGGAGATGTGATACAGTGCAGATACCTGTGCAATGTCACTGATGAGAAATATCAAATAATGGAACAAGGGTAGTGGTGTTGGGATTGAAGGGGACTGGATATATTCTGAACATGTTGTAGAGATAAAATCTTCTAGAATAAGACTTCTTGTATTTGGCTGCTGTACTACAAATAAGAGTCTTTTATTTGGTAGACAAAAAGCTAAATTTCTAGCTTTGTTTTCCTTAAGACTCCAAATCTGTGCAGACAACCAAACCAGGGATGAGAAATTGCCTTTGTAGAAAAAGGGTTAGAATTGTTTTGACTTTCAGACTGAGCACAGGGCATTTGTTGAAACATTGACATTCTCTTTAGAAAGTTTAATAATCACATGAAGAATGTTAAACTGGGTGTATGTGGGTATTTGAATAGTTGCTAAGGTTTGAGGGTCTCAGTTGCAAGTCTGACCTCAAGGACCTCACAGCTTAGTAGTGACAACAAACACTAGCCAAAGACGATTTCAATACATTTTCACATGTACCAAACCCATGGGCTCTGGAGCTATAGGTTAAGCTTCCGAGCAGGTACTGGCAGGAAAATTAAAGAAAGCTTTTAAAACTTTGTGCCTAAAAATGGTAAGCTGAGTTCTCCAGTAAAGAAAACGGAAAAGGGTATCCCATGAGAAGTGTAATGTAAGGAGGCATTAGTAAGTCCCTGGAAGACACTTGCAGAATGTGTTGTTTGATACTTTCATTTTTTTAAGCTTTTGCTCTTCCCACATTTAACCGGTAAAAACACTGATATTTTCAAAGGTGTTCATAGATGTTGTATTTTAAAAGGAAACAAAGTAAAACAACACAAACACAAGGATAAAGCAATTATATATATATGTATATGTATATATGTTTATATATATACATATATGTGTATATGTATTTAAAAATTTTATTTATTTATTTGAGAGAGAGAGAGAGTACAAGCAGAGGGAGGGGCAGAGGGAGAGGGAGAAGCTGGCTTCCCACTGAGCAGGGATCCTGATGCAGAACTAGATCCCAGGACCCTGGGATCATGACCTGAGCTGAAGGCAGTCGTTTAACTGACTGAGCCACCCAGACACCCCAGACACATATTTTTATTACAGATTTTCTTGGAGCATTTGCTTTACTAGTATGAATTGCTGTTATCCAAGACGAATGGAAATACAGTGTATGGGATTTTCCAGACTTATCTGACCACAGAACACTCTGGATTTTTTTTTTTATTTTTTTTTTTGTAAAACCCCAATAAACATCTCAAATATGTGTTCTGGGAACAGTTTAGGAAACATTGTAACCTATTTGTTTCTTAATTTTCTTTTGGCATCTGTCAAGGTTATGGAAAAGATATGTTCTTATTCAACTTCTCCTGCTTCTCATTCAAGCTTTTTCTCAAATGACCAAAATCTCATGCTGAATTTGTTTCAGACTTCCAATAGGAGAAAACCTATCATTTCTCCCCGAAATATTGCAGCAATCATACAACAGCCTGGATCTGATTAGTGTGTCCCCAGGGCCAGGACAGGGCCTCAGGGCATCCCAAGCAGACTCCACTCCGAGATAGAGCTCAGTCTCCTTGAGGGCCAGCCAGTACCTGTGCTTTAAAATCTTAGATGCCACCCACATAGCACCCTTTGCCTCCCCCAGGCCCACTACAGAGCTTTATTGGAAAGGAATCTGGGTAGCCGACAAGACATGAAGGGCCCCCTCTTTTAACTCAAAATCTTCCTTGAGAGGCTGAGCAAATTTGCATGTGCCCCTTAGTCCTTATGTATTGCCTAATGACTGGTTCTGTGCTATTTACTTCCCATGAGGTAGATGATTGACATCCTTAGCAGATAAAGAAGCTAAAGATTAAAAATTGTCCAAGGTCTTCAGTGGCAGAACAGGCACCAGACCAGATATAAATGACCCCAAAGCCTGTACTCTTCGAACCCTGCCCTCCATTGTTGTTTGGTGTGAAATATGCAAGGCAGCTGGTGTTTCAGTCTGGGTTTTGAGAGCTCACTTCCCTCTCCCCATTGGAATGCCTCACAGTGTAGTTCAGAATGTCTTTATTTTTCTCTTCTTTTCCTCTTTCAAAAAGGACAAGCTCCAAGAAATCCCCTTGAGTATTCCTCACATCATCCCTGATCCAAATTCTAAGTGAAGAAACCTTTTGAGGTTTGGAGATTGTCTTCAGCACTGCATTAAGATGTGTCCTCTACGATTTGTGTGTGGGATTGAGGTTCCCAGGCACACATTCAGGACATTGATAAAGCAGTCCCCTGCGTACACCCCAAGAATAGTATCCCCCTACAACCCCTATATACTACTTCTCAGATATTCCAAAATTTAACTAAAATAATTATCTTATTGGATGGCTGTTAGTGTTACACACTTGATAAAAACCACATCTTCTCACTACTTCTCACTTCTCAACTACTTTTGTGTGTTGTCATAACTTAGTTTATCATGATTTCTAATGATAATAATGATTTCTGATGGTATGAATGAATGTATTCTTTATGTTTTTCTAGTCAGAAAAACTGCTGTTTGTCTGATCCCTCTGAGTATTTCACATCTAGTTTTGATCGCCATGCCATATTCCTAGGGAAAAAGCAACAACAACAACAACATGTAGTTTTAATTTGATCATGAAGGTTACTGTTTAAATAGAATTTTTTAGACTTCAAGCATGCTGGTTATTTAAATTGACTCAGACAGTATAAACCATGCTCCCTGACATTCCAGAGACTTTGAGGGTCGGTGGCTTCTGGCAAGTGCCCCAAAGTCCTCTACTTGGGCCTTAACTACTATCAGCTCTAACACACCAGGTCTTCAGAATTATGTGCGTGGCTGTAGGATTTCAATAAAGACTATCCCAACCTAAAGCCAGGGTACCCATGGCTGTGAGCTGCTCTTGAATAAACTTTCCCCTGTCAGTCTTTTTTGGAATACTGTAGCCTTTCCATAGATCATGGTCTCTTGCAATCATACAGGCTTCTGTTTCTGGAGTGACCTCTTTGTATCCAGTATTTTGAATTCCTTTTATCCTCATGGTGTACCTTCTAGGCAAGTAGGCAAGTCATGAAACCATGACTAGAACAAGTGGCTTCCTTATTAACCGACTCACTCATTAACTGCTATTACATGATATAGCTAAGGTTTAAACCTACACTTGCCATGTATGCACAATATTTATTCTTAAGATACATTGAGCATTTACTATACTCTAATCATTGTTCTTTTAGGTTGAATTATGTGGCATTGCTGATCTTTCACCAGAAAACAGTAACTTTATATGGTTTAACCTAACATTTGTCTCATTGATCTTAGCTTTATGAAGCAACTACTATTAATGTCATTTTATAAGAGAGGAAATTGAAGCTTCGCTAGGTTATAGCATATGTACAGGGTTAAAGAGTCAATAAGTAGTATGCTTTTTTCTTCTTTTCTTTCACCAGGCAATTCTTCTTCACTATGAACTGGTGACTATGATGAAGTGATGTGACATTTTTATTGTCCCCGGTGGTGGCAATTTTGAGTTTGTTAGTTCACTGACTTCATTCAATATATTGAGCACATGCTGTGTGTGTGAATCATATATATTCAACCTTCGAAGGAACAGTGAGCTGGGAAATGAAGCCGGGTATTCCAGATTTGGGTTTAAAAAAACTTGAAGCCATCTGAGGTAGATTTTCTTTAGGGCCTATGTAGGTAGATCTTGAAGACTGTTTGTAAAGGATTCAGAAATTGGTTATTATTGGAACAATATGTAGTTTTCCAAGTTTTGGATAGTGAGAGGTTCTGGGGTATTTGTTGAGTAGTCATGCTTGCTGTTCCCTCTATCTAGAATGTCTATTTCCTAACCACAAATCTTTTAAATCTTAGCTCAGTGGTCACATTCTTCAGAAGGCTATTATTTTTTTTTTTTTTCTCCCAGCTACAAATGAACTGTCCCTTATTTTGGTTCTCACTGCAGATTATTTTCACTTTTTATGTGTCTTCTTGCTTATGTTCACCTGCTAATCCATCCATCCATCATTTACAAAACACCTGTGAAGTTCTCGTCACTGGTAAGGGCCCCGAGGATACAGAGATGCAGAGACATGGTTCCTCTCCAAGGCCTGGTAGAGGGACAGGTCAGTAAACAGAATATTTCAACACGACTATCATTCTCTATTTTTATTCCAGCTCAACTCCTCTGAAGTCGCATTCCTATTATGATGGTTCATAATGGTTGCAATTCTGGTAGTTGGTGAGGACTGGTGGGAGGGAAAGTGGGAGATAATGGAAGCCATGTGCTCCCCTCACCACAGAACAAGATGGGGATTCATGATGCAGGTCTCTGAAGTCTAGTCTCCTCAGGTGGGGATTAGTGTGAGACGTGAGCACAGGTGTTACTGCCACAGAGAAGAGGTATGTTCCCACCTCGCTTGGAGCATCCATGAGGGTGGTATAGGGAAGACTTGCGGGAGCTGATGTTTGATTTACATTGTGAAGATGAGTTCACTCCCTGAGTACAGGAGGGAAGGAGGTCAGGTAGAGGGTGTAGGTATCCCCGAAAGAGACCTGGAGGCAAAAGATGCAGTGTGTGTGTGTATGTAAGAAGTCTGGCATGGCTATGTCAGAGAGTGTTGTGGACAAGAATGGAGTGGTCAAGAGCAGTGTCCAGACAATGGCATTTTTGAAAAGTCATGCTTAAGGATTTGGAGAATGGGGACTATGTATGTACACCTACCTTATATCCATCATTAGACTGTGATCTGCCTGAGGGTAGAGATTTTAATGGTGTCCTTATCCTGGTATGCCAGAGTCCTAGAACATTCTAGGTGCTTCAGAATTGCCCTACATTGTAGCTATAGCTTGGAGATCCTCTCTTGTCTTTCATTCTGGGCTGGCCAGCTGGTCAGGACCATGCATTTCAGGAGAACATTGCTAGTTCCTGGGGGATCCTGGAGACAGAGAGGCACTAGGCTGGAAGTGAGAGGGTCTGTTTGGAAGAAATAAAGGAGGCTTAAATCCCTTATCACAACTATACTTAAATACAGCATTCCTTCTCTGAATGGTATCTGTTCCTGTTTACTTTCTTCCTCGTACCATCGAATGGTTCTGCATTTGCTATTTAGGCATAATTACTATTTTATTATTATTTTTTTCACAGTTAAGTGGAGCATTTGAGCACAGCTGAATGGCTGGGAGCCTCGGTGGAAGAAATCTATTAGTGGTATGGCTTGAAACAATACACAAAAGGCCCCTGCGTGTGGTCTGCCCTCCACGCTTTCAACTTCCTTATGTGGAACAATAAATCTCCAAGTCAGCTAGAATGCAGAGACTCCCATCCAACGAGAGGAGAACTGCATTTTTATCTTTTATTCATTGGCAGGAACATTAGCTGTAGGAGGTATTCAAATCACACTTTTATTTAAACAAACACAGCTGGATCACAGCCTCTTAATATAGCAGTTCTCTAATGAAAAATAACAACATAGTATTTATCTCTTTTCTTTTGTGTGACTCTCAATTTGCTAAAATTAGGCAGACTTCAATCCCATACAAAATTGGCATGTTTTCATGACCAGAGCTCATCGCAACTAACTGCAAAATTATAATGGGGATGTAATTATAGGAGGGCATGTGAAATACACATCCTTTTGCTGCTGTAAGCTATATGGGGTTATACAATTATGTTGTAATAACATCATTTATCTTAAAGGAGTCAGACAGCTGACTTCATTTATTTAACTTGAGCACTCCAATTATGTGCTGTGTCAGTTTAACATAAATGTCTTGCCCAAAGAACACGGTGTAATAATAATGGTAATAGCAATAATAATAATAATAACACACATTTGTATAAGGCTCTATGGAGCACAAAGCATTTTTACAATTGTGATCTTGCTGGGACCTCCTTACCGCCCTGTCAAGCAAGCCTCTGGGCCTGTGGTTGCATGTGCCCCATTTTACTGGTGAGAAAAATGAGGTCCAGAGAAGTGAAGTGAAGTGAAGTTGTCAAGATGACCCCGTTAGTAAGTGTTGAAATAAGAGCTTAAAACTCAGGTCCTCTGACTTTGACATTCAGGATTATCATTCTTCTGCTTTTACCAATAGGACCAGATTTTGGATCGTGTGACATGTTCATTTTCATCTCTTATCCTATTTTATCTCATGACTTTTTAAGGCGTGTAGAGTAGTCTGTGGTGACCTTGAGCAAATTAAATGAAGTTTTTAGATCGTAGATTCCTTCTCAGAATAAAGCAACAATAACAAATAATTCCAACTGAGCAGATGAACAGAGTCGTTATGGGAATTAAGTGAGAAAATGCTTGTAAAGTACGTGGATAGGTGCTCAGAAAACAGTTCTGTTCTCTTTCCCTGCAGGACAAGAACAAATTCTTTCATTTTACAAGGGACGGAATTACTCTATGTTTCACTTGACCGACTTGTCTATAACTCACCAAGCTAGTAGGGGTCAGGGCAGGGACTGAAATTCACATCCTCCTCTTCCCAGTCTACCTATCATTATTTTTAATCGTACTGTAATGTTAATGCCCTCTATCATCTTTCAGCTTTTAAGTTTTTTTTGTTTTTGTTTTTGTTTTCTTACAAAATTTGCTTGCTTAAATACCCAAAGATGGAATAACACACTTGTCTTTTATTTGAACTAAAATCTTGGGGCTCTTTGCTTGAGTGGGAGAAGGGTAGAAAGAACAGGATTTCGAGTCAGAAAGTTGTGTTGAGTGTCTGGCAGCAGTGATAGCTAGCTGTGTGAATTTATGCCAATCCTCTGACTTCTCTCAGCCAGGGTTAGCTCACTGATAAATGTTATTTTAATGTGAGTTTCCTGAAGGAAATCTGAAGTTCAGTAAGAGAAAAAATATCTGTAAAATAACGGACTTTGTTTATCCCATCCTGGTCACCTCAGCATATTACTTAACCAAGACCCTCTCATTTAACCTCACAGGATGATTTTTTCTTGTTTAACAGGCTAAGAAATGGAGATTAAAATATTTACCAAAGAGGGACGCCTGGGTGGCTTAAGTGGGTTAAAGCCGCTGCCTTCTGCTCAGGTCACGATCCCAGGATCCTGGGATAGAACCCCACATTGGGCTCTCTGCTCAGTGGCGAGCCTGCTTCCTCCTCTCTCTCTCTCTTTCTGCCTGCTTCTCCACCTACTTGAGATCTCTGTCTGTTAAATAAATAAGTAAAATCTTTTAAAAAAAATATTTACCAAAGAATTATAAGATTTCTATTTCGGTGAGTTCCACCTAGTGGTTTGGGGAAACTTATTTTCAAGTTTCCTGAATAATTAAGTAGTTAAATGGGAGTGAGTGGATGGGGTCTCTTTGGATGCCTCCAACTTACAAAATATAAAGTTTTATAAACTTTATCATGATTTCTAGAGGAACCGTCTAAAGATAGGTTTTCTATAACACCAGTGTTTCTGAGTCAGGAAGGATGGAGTTTCTTAACTTAGGCAACTTTGCTTAGTGAGGTCACTCCAACTGTCTCATCTAATCCAGCTTCAGCCCAGAAGCCTAGGTATTTTGCAGGTGGGTAGATGGAGGCACAGAAAGAGGAAATGACTCAGTCAGGAAGGACTAGAACAAGATTTTACGTCTATGTCGATGCTCTTTTCCCCCCTTCATTCTTTCTCTCCCTATTCCTCATATCTATTTATCTACTTATATACTTAATTTGCTAAGATTTGAATTAAAAAAAAAAGTCCTATACTTTTATTGCTTTCCGGGAACTTGCAGTGTATCAAGGGAAACATCCAAGGGAGGAAGCTTGCAATGAGAGTGCAGCAAGAGAGGTGCTGGACCAGACATGAGTATTAGGTTTAAAGTGGGTTCAAAGGTTGGGAGGTATCTGTTCTGCTCAGAGGGTGGAGTCAGGGCGGCTTTACAAATGAGGAGTCCCTTGAGAAGAATTTTTTTTCCCAGATGTTTTTAATTATCAGTGATAGAAAACCTGCATACAGATTTAATCTGACTTTTATTGTAGAGACACCAAGGAGTTCATAGGAATCAAAGATAGCAACATGGCTAGGCCCAAGGAAAAATTGGGTCCTTTATCTGAACATTAACAAGATGTCTCTTCACGTCTCATCTCTGCCTCACTCTTGTTGCAGACTGGCAGTCTCTGTCTCTTGGTGTCTTTCTCAGGAAGTATGTCAGAAACTGACATAAAGTCTTACAGAGGCTGCTCCAATGAATGGTCTGCATGCCAAAATTCTGAGGCCAAAATTTCTGGGGGAAGAAATGTATTGGTTCAATTCCAGACCAATCAGATGTGGTATGGGGCAGGGTTACTTAGAAATAGGCAGCTTCCACCAGAGCTGTATTACCTCTGAGACAGCTGAAAGAAGCAGTTTCTGAAAGACAGAGATAGGATCAGATTAATGATTCCATAGATTCCAGAAGTGACTCTCAAACTATGATCTATGGGTCTCAGAGTCCTTTTGGGGGACCCACATGGTCAAAACCATTTAATAATCCTAAAATACGATTTGCCTTTTCTTTGTTTACTATGTTGACATTTGAGCTAATGTTACAAAAGCAGTCATAGATTAAACTGCTGGCACCTTAGCATGAATCAAACTATGATATTGGTATATCCAACTATGAGGTATCCAACTATGGTGGTATCCAACTATGAGGTTGTCATTGTATTTGTCAGTGCCTTGCATTCACAGCTAAAAGTGCCGGTTTAATTTAAGAATGTCCTTGAATAAACGGTCAAACTATTAATTTTTATTAAATATTAACCCTGTTTATATGCCTTTTAGTGCCTATATGCCAAATTAGTTATGCCATGTTGTTATTTGGCTGCGTAATGAAGTACAAAGCCTGCCTTGAGGAAAAGTCATTGCACAGTTGTTTGAGTTGCAAGCTGAACTAGCTGCCTTTTTTCATGGAACATAATTTTTATTCAGAAAAAATAGCTCACAGAATAAGTATGGTTGTTCAGATTTGGAATATTATCAGGAATATTCATGAACAAAGTAAGCCTGTTGTTACTTCATAAAAAAAAAAAGCTAACAATATTTGTTGCCAATAATAGAATTTAAAATTTCAAATAAAAATCAGAATTTTGAAAAACTTGTAACCACCGCTGTGAACTTGCTAGTTTCTTATAAAGACTTTGCTGCCTCCTGATGGTGCACAGGAGAAGAATGAGGCACAAACAGGTTCACTGCAAGAGAATGGGAGCAGGGGGTGACAATCTTTTCTACTTTTCAGACTTTTTGATAAGATTTGTGGTGATAGTAACAAAATAATTTTTTTAATTATAGGGTCAATATATTAACATTTGGAAGGTCCACATGGCTAAACCAGTATTTTCTAAATAACCCATGCACTTTGATGTTACAACCACGGGTAAAAGACCCATCCAAGGTTGACCAATGGATTTTAATGTAACAAAGTATGAAGAGCTGATCAATATGGTTTCAGATTCTACATTAAAGCTAACCTTTAAGGGGCACCCGGGTGGCTCAGTGGGTTAAACCTCTGCCTTCACCTCAGGTCATGAGCTCAGGATCCTGGGATTGAGCCCTACATGAGGCTCTCTGCTTAGCAGGGAGCCTGCTTCCTGCCCCCCACTTCTCTGCCTACCTCTCTGCCTACTTGTGTTCTCTGTCTGTCAAATAAATAAACTCTTCAAATAAATAAATAAATAAAATCTTTTAAAAAATAAAATAAAGTGATAAGATGTAATTGATAGATAGGACACGATAAATTAATTCTTTTAAAAAAAAAAGCTAGCCTTTAAGAAATCACCACTTACTGAGTTTTACATAGATTCATAGAATAATATCCTCAAAGTTCTCCAAATTTTCTTCAGTTACTTCAGCCAAAAATGTATCAAAATAGACCGAATGCAGAAACAGATAGGAAAATCTTCTTTTAAGCCAGAAAAGTCTATTAAGTCAGACAACAGAAAAATTTATAGAAAGCATTGCTACTCTTCTCATGTTTTTTTTGAAAATATAGTTATTTTCATAAAATATTTTATATATGTTGGCATATATTCTTATTTATAAATGAATTCATATGTATTGAAAATTATTGTCAATTAAACTTCTAAATGATAAATATTAATAGATATAACTGATATCAGCAAATGAGTCTGTGGTCCTCAATAATATTTTAGAGTAGACTCTGATTTTGAGACCAGATGTTTTTTTAACTATGGTCATAGATACCCACTACAGTCTTTAAATACAGATAAGAGCAAGTTAGGTGGGTGAGAGAGGGAGGAGCATTCCAGTGGAGAGACAAGAAAGCCTGAAACAATGGGGGCACATTCAGGACTTTATGCCAATGGAAAATGGAGTATGTAGAGTATATTATGAAGAGATAAGGTTGAAGAAGAAAAGGTCTCTGCCAGATAATCTGGGGCCTTTGAAAGATTTTAAGTAAGAAAATGTTATTGGATTTGGATTTAGACATGGCACCTTGTTGGCAGTGTAGAAAATGGGTAGGTGCTATAGATAGAATGCTTGTGTTTCCCCCCAAATTAATATGTTGAAATCCTAACCACCAAGGTTATGATGATAGGAGGTGGGGCCTCTGAAAGGGGCTTAGGCCATGAAGGGTGAGACCTCCTGAATGGGATTAGTGACTTTATCAAAGAGAGATTCTTTGCCTCTTCCACCATGTTGGAACAGAGAAGAAAGGTGCCATCTATGAAATCAGGAAATGGTCTTCACCAGAAATTGAATCTGCTGATGTTTGATCTTGGACTTTCCAGCCTCTAGAACTATGAGAAATAAATGTTTGTTGTTTATAAGCCACCCAGTCCATGGTATTTTGCTTTGGCAGCCAGAGCTGACTAAGACAATAGATAATGGGGTGGGGTAAAGTGTTGGCAAAACTAGTGACAGGGGAACAAGTTAAGAAGTAGTTCACTGCAGAGAAGATAAGGAACTGAATTAAGATAATGGTGGTTGGGGCAGAAAGGAAGAGGTGTGTTGTTGAGATTTTAGAAAACAGAATTGACAATAAAGTCTTAAGGGAGACTATATTGAATAAATTTCATAGCTGGAGCTGTGTAAGAGGCGGAAGTTAGGTTAGGATTCTTTAACATGGATGGTCTCCTAGTAATTATTTTAATACAGTTGTGTCTAAAGCCCAGTTTATTTTTATAAAGTTGCAGAGTCAGATAGGATTGGGTTCTGCTGTACATAATAGAACATACCAAATAATAATGACTTAAATAAGAGGAAAAAAATATTTGGGGCCATTTTCTATTTCACTACTGTCAGAATATTGCTTTCATTCTCAAGGCCAACTCATTATCCAAGATGGCTGCTGGGACAAAATCACATCTGCACTCCAGGCTGGCAGTAGGAAGAAACAGGGCAACAAAAAAGGGCTCACCTTTTCTGCTTTTTACTTACCTGTTATCATCCAGATCTTTTAAACAGTATCACATTCAGCTATCAGAAGGTAGAACATGCCGTCTTTTAGTTGGGTTCATTGCCATCTCAAATAATATCAGAGTTCTTTTACAATGTTTATTGGGTGACATCCAGCAATCTCTGTCACAGAGGTCTAGATTCGTGCCTTCTTTTCCCAGAAATGCTGTTATCCAGATTCTTTAAAAACCTTTTCCTTTTACCATTAGATTTTCTGGAAATGAGAAGGATACCTACTTTTTTATCTGGAGGTCTCTTACTTGGCAATCCCAAGTTTTCATAACACAGTCTGGGAACTGAGAATAGAAAAGTGATTCTATGCTGTAGTATAGCCTCTTCGCTGCTTGTTCCATTTATTTGCATATTTCACTCCAATCCTCCCTACACACTGTGGCAAAATTAAGTTTTCTGGAGCATATTTTACATCATGCTATTTCATTTGTCAGGAATATTAATTAATCCCTCATAGCCTACTGAACATTCACAAATGCCCGCCAAGCACTCAAAGTGCTCTTGCATTTTTACCAAAAGCAACATTTCTAGGCATGCTTCCCATACCATATGTTTTAGCCAAATGGGACCTCACCCCTTTGGGAAATCTAACCCCTGTGTTTTTATTCAAGTTGCTTTACTTTTTAGAATTCTAGCTGTGTACCTACATGGGCCAGTGAAACCTACAGAGGATTTCTTGAGTTCCAGTCCCCTCTCAACATTATCCTTTGACGAGACATCCTAAGATTCAACTCTGTAAAAATTACACATTTTACACTTAAAGAGCATGTTCCTTCAATCCACGTTCAACCTTCCATAATATTCTTAAGGAATGAAAGGTTGCTCAGAAGCACAAGAGTCTGGACATGTGCTTAAATGTATATACCTTATGCAGAGCTCTGTCTTATGTTCCCAACCTGAGCCCTGCATTTATACAATGGGCAGTTTTTGTTGTTGTTGATGTTATTGTGTTGTTGTTCACTGCTATCATGTGTTTCTCCTTTGACCTTACTCAACAACACAAGTGATTTCTGCTTTGAAAGAAGATATCTCAGCATCATCTTCACACACATTTTTCTCTTTTATCTAACATATGTAATTAATCTTACAAACTAAGCATCAATAGAAATAAAAGAACTTGGAGGTTTATCAAGTGCCAGGAGCTCTTTATTAATACAGGAAGCTTTGTGTTCACATTGGAAGACTGATGCTTTCATTTGCTTTGGATCCTTTGAAAAGTGCCAGGGAACCCAATCCTTTAAGACATGCTTTTCATGTTTCCTCCTGCTGCCATTGAAAGTGTGTTGTGGGAACACGGTGGACTAGAATGAGGATACCCAACATCTCTCCACCTTTGCCTGAGAACCACAGTACCAAGTCATATAAATGGAACAGGTGGTTGATTCAGAGACTGATTCAACTGTGTGTACTATACAATTTGCAGGACATTGGCAGTGCTACATAGTCCTTTTAAAAGTTATAATTTGAACCTGAATTTTCTCATTAATCTATGGAAAACAGCACCTATAAACAGTGTACTTTTCACCTTTACAGCAGTCCTTTAAGAAAGTCATGGCATTTACTGTTAGTTGGAACCATTTAAAAAGGTTAGATATGTTAAATATTAAATAATTAATATTGCTTTCTAACTTCCAGGTAAGGACATGTCCCTCCTGAGAGTCCATTCTAGCTCTCTTGGTTTCAGCTTTATTATCTATAGAATAGATGTGTGGAATGATCTTATCACTAATCAATTTGGAGCACTAAATGAGATAAGAGATGTGGAAAATTCTGGCATTTGGTAGGTGTTCACTGGGGATTGGTCTTGAGAAGTGTAGCTTTGCCCTCTGTCATTCTAGATTTTCCTCACCTTTGTCCAGTTTTTCAGCTAGTATGGTTAGTTACCTAGTAGAGTAATACAGCCTTCATCCCTGTTAGAAATGAACCTTTAATTGCCTAGCTCTTGCTGAGTTGTGATTGCTGTCCTTGGCCATGAGTGATTATTGCTTGGCATGGAAATATTAGAAGACCTTTCAGTGAGTCTCTTGAGTTCAACTTATAGTCTTCCCTGCTGCCCTCATCATGTAATATCTTCTTTTTTGCCTAATTGGTCCACTAGCAGGGTGTGCCCAAAGTGGCCAGGTCACAATCCAGTTCAGTGAAACTGTTATTGACGTCCTTGCTGGGTACATTCCACATCCCCAAGAACAAAATTGTTGGGGTAGGGATTACAATAGTATAATTGGATCTCTGGATGTGAGAGAGGCCATACCTTCATCTACTTCTTAATACCTGACCCAAATACTCTAGCTGCTGTAGACACAGTACCACATATTGGTTTTTGATTTAATGTATATTCTGTACCCTGGAAGTTGGGAAGCAAGATGAGGGGATGTATTATTCATTCATTATCTATTGCTTCACAAATGCCACAAATATGGTCCCCAGATCTCTTAGCAGTTGCATCCACTTGGTCTCATAAAATATTTCTAGTCAGGATATACAAAGAACCCAGACTTCAGAGAATTCCAAAAGAAATGAGAAGGAGAGAGATTTTATCTGCTTGTCTAGCTCCAATTTCCTTTATCTCATTGGCTAAAGTTAACACCACTGGGAGTTAACTCATGCATACTTCTTGGTTGTATCATCTATTCCTTTGACTGATAAATTATTACTAGCAGTATAGTATTATTAGTACTGTTATCATCATCATTATTAGTACTGTATATTAGGAGAGGGGTATATAAATTTACATGTAAGTCCATATCGCTCTCTTTATCTATAGATCTATCATAGTAAATACAATGATAAATATATTTAATGGGAATGTCAGAGAACCGAGCAGAAAAAATTAATTGTTCTGGGGATCAGAGGAGCTAGCTAGGCAAAGGGAAAAGGGCTTGCCTGGAAGGTGAATCTGAGTTACAGAAATAGGATAAACAAAGTCTCTGAGTCAAAATACACTCAAAACATGCAGGAAAGCAGTTTAGTTCTATTGAAACATGAAATCTAAGGTGAGGATGTCAAGTCAAGGAGGGGAAGTATCATATAGGAACATAAGACTTCTATTGAGAACCTTCAAATCAGGACAAATGTTGGTAATTTATTAAGTTGTTACCTTTTCTGTGCTTTTTCATAACAGGAATAATAACAATACCTACTTCACAATTGTTTTGTTAGGTAGGTAGTGAGGATTCAGTTAATGTTAGCCATTATTAGGCATCAGAGAGCCATGAAACATTTTCAGTGGCAGAATGACATGGTCAGATTTATTACATTGGCGTCAAGAATGGATTGAAGAGGTTTAGTGCCAGAAGCAGAAAGATGAGTTATTTGTTGATATCATATTGTAATAACCCAAGGGGAGATGGTTACCTAATGTAAGTCAGAGTCAGTGGGAAAATAAAGGAAATATCTAGAAGACAAAATGGACAGGGCTTAGCAGGTAATTGATTGGAAGTAGCAAATAAGGGGGAGGTTTGGGGAGGTCTGACTCAAAGAATATACGCAGGTTTTGGCTTGACTCGAGTAAGTCGGTAACTGTGATGAAATCAAGTAAGATAAGAAATAAAAAATGGAAAGAGAAGAGAGAAGAGTTTTAAAAAGGAAGACATTCGTGCTAAACTGGAGAAGGTCAGTAAAGAAAAAGACAGATATACATCCATTGCATTTACATTAGTGACTTTAGTAATATATTTTTCAGGGAAGTAGTCACTATTTTTATCTTTTTTTTTTTAATAATTAAAAAAAGGGGGGGACTCAGAGTTGTGAGAATCCCTTAAGGTCATATAACTGGTTAGATCCAGCATCTAGTACGGGCTATATATTCATTAAAAATTGTAGCAGCCATAGAAACAGCAAAAACAAAACCCTTTTTAAAAATATTTTTTTATTACAGCTATCAATTTATTTATTTTCAGAAAAACAGTATTTATTATTTTTTCACCACACCCAGTGCTCCATGCAATCTGTGCCCTCTATAATACCCACCATCTGTTACCCCAACCTCCAACCCCCCCGCCACTTCAAATCCCTCAGATTGTTTTTCAGAGTCCATAGTCTCTCGTGATTCACCTCCCCTTCCAATTTCCCCCAACTCCCTTCTCCTCTCTAACACCCCTTGTCCTCCCTGATATTTGTTATGCTCCACAAATAAGTGAAACCATATGATAATTGACTCTCTCTGCTTGACTTATTTCACTCAGCATAATCTCTTCCAGTCCCGTCCAT
>NC_081570.1:49133034-49133679 GCF_022355385.1 Mustela nigripes | reverse complement strand
ATCCTTTCTCTCTATCTGTTTGTCTTCCAGATCACTAATTCTATCTTCTGTCTCAGTTACCCTAGCTTTGAGAGAGTTTAGATTAGATTGGAACTCATTGAGAGCATTGTGAACCTCACCCTGGTAGCTTTAAGCTCCGCCCTAACATTGTGAACATCCTGTCTGGTCGCTTTCAGTTCGGCCCTAATCAATTCCGTTTGGTCATCCATGGCTTTCTCCAACCTAGCTATTGCCTGGATAATTGTTAGTCTGAATTCTCTTTCCACATATTGTCTATGTTGATAGCCGTTAGATCTGTTGCAGAAGGTCCATCCTCTGTATTTTTCTTCTGTTGGGCGTTCCCCCTCCTAGTCATTTTGGTGGGAGATGACTAAACAGATGTAGCTGGATGTATCAACTGTGGTGCAGTCAAGGTGCACCCTGGAACACTTCTGAGCAATCAGGATTCCCCACCCAAAGGAGAGACAAAAGAAAAGAAAAAGAAAAAGAAAAAAAGAAAAGAAGAAAAACAGAGAGAGAAAGAGACAGGAAAGAAAGAGAAGATGAAAAAGAAGGTTCAGCCCAGATGGGCCCCAAGGTAAGATTTATGAAGTAGACAAATAAAAAGAGATAAAAAGTCTGATACAAGTATATGACAAGAGAAAA
>NC_081570.1:49112972-49132934 GCF_022355385.1 Mustela nigripes | reverse complement strand
TATTGCCTGGATAATTGTTAGCCTGAATTCTCTTTCCGACATATTGTCTATGTTGATAGCCGTTAGCTCTGTTGCAGAAGGTCCATCCTCTGTATTTTTCTTCTGTTGGGCATTCCTCCTCCTTGTCATTTTGGTGGCAGATGACTGAACAGATGTAGCTGGATGTATGAACTGTGGTCCAGTCAAGGTGCACCCTGGAACACTTCTGAGCAATCAGGATTCCCCACCCAAACGAGAGACAAAAGAAAAGAAAAAGAAAAAGAAAAAAAAAAAAAAGAAAAAAAAAGAGAGAGAGAGGAAAGAAAGGGAAGATGAAAAAGAAGGTTCGGCCCAGATGGGCCCCAAGGTAAGATTTATGAAGTAGACAAACAAAAAGAGATAAAAAGACTGATACAAGTATATGACAAGAGAAAAAAATAAAGAAAGAACCTCGTCAAAAAAAAACCACAAGTGTAAAATTTATATGCTATCAGGACAAACACAAAAAACACAGAAACACTGGTGGAAGAAGATGGGAGAGTTCTTATAAATTCTCAGTGTGGGTGTGGAAGGTTGTTTTGATTCTTCCTGGATGTATCTTGATATCTTTGTTAAAGGACTCAACTTTCCTAAGATAAAGGGGATTAAAAATTGGTTTACCTATAGGGGTAATATTGATTGGGGAAAGGGGATTACTTTGAAGTTTAACTCTATATAAATATTAGAGGTTAAAAATAAAAGGAACAAACTAGACTAAACTAAACTAAAATTTAAGAAAAGGAATTCAAAAAATAAAAATGCAAAAGAAAAACATAGGTGTATGTATCAAAAAGTTCAGGTTAGAAAGGTATTATGGAATTCAATGTACTGCACAACTCGCTGTGATGGTAAATGGTAAATAGGTTAAAAAAAATTACCTCTGTGTAAAAAAAAAAAAAAAAAAAAAAAAAAAAAAAAAAAAAAACGGGAATAGGGGGAACGAGTGAACAATACAAGTTTTCCTATGAAGTAGTGGTTGTTCTCTTGTAGTCCTTTTTTTTCCCTCTCTCTTTTGTTTTTTTCCTTTCTTGGTTTGTTTTCTTGGGGAGGGGCCTGCCACGTGGGTTGTCAGTCAATGATGTTTCCTGAGTTAAGTCCTCCCGC
Organism: Mustela nigripes; assembly: GCF_022355385.1. Taxonomy (NCBI): domain Eukaryota; kingdom Metazoa; phylum Chordata; class Mammalia; order Carnivora; family Mustelidae; genus Mustela; species Mustela nigripes. Next base: position 49,131,812 of record NC_081570.1, on the reverse strand, counting down.
CCCCCACAAGGGGGTGGGCTCTGAGGAAATTGGTGTTTTTTTTTTTTTCAGGCTTTTGTTCTCTGGCGGTTTTTATGCTTGTTCACCTATTTTTTTCTCTCACCTTGACCGCCTTTGATAGTTTTTGTAGTTTTAGAGGAAAAAAAAACGCATCCTGATCTCCCTCTCAGAGAGAAGCCTCAGTCTGGGTGCAGAGCCTAAATAAGTTCCCCCTTGGCCGCTGGCAGAGCAGGTTCCAAGTTGCAGACCCTGGGGGTGTAGGATCTTTTGCTTGTACCCAAAGCCAAGGCAGTGGCAGCTGTCTGGGAGCTCCCGACCACCACAGAGGTTCTAAGCAGCGATCGCACACTGAGATTTTGCTTCTGGCCCAGGCTGGGAGTGCCCGGCTTGCGCGCACCTCTTTCAGAGGTGGCTCTGGGTCGTCGCACGTCTCGGGCACTGAGAACGGGGCGCTGGTCGCGCTGGTCCGTAAGCACCAGGCTGGGCTTTTGCGCACCTCTGTCAGGGGAGAGTTTGGGGCGCGCGGCTTAGGCTTTGAAACAATGGTGCGGGTCAAAGAGTGCTGGCCTGGCCTTTGTAACTCCAGGGAGCAGGAGGGACGGGACGTGCGCGCATATCTCAAGCTTTGTGGTAGGGCTCGCGCGTTCTGCCAACTGGCGTGGCTCCCATCCCCTCACAAGAACTAGAACCCACGCATTCTAGGGCGTGCTGGCGGCTTAGGGACCAAGAGCTGGTTTCTCCGCCGCACTCTCCCTGCCTCAGCGCCACGGGAGGCTGTCCTGGGACCGGGGACTTAAGCCCCTGTCCCTAGCCGCCCAATTCCCACAATTTCCCCCCACAATCCTTTGCTCTTTTGAAGTGCTTTCAACCAGTCTCCAAGTTAATGCTGGTCCCCAGACGCAGGGTATTACTTTCCAACCGGTCGCCTCTGGTGGCTCCCTCCCCCTTTTGTTTATCTTCCAATATCAGTCTGCCATTCCCATTCCTCTTTACCTGCCCACTGGTGTCTTCTGCCCCTGTAGAGATCCAGACGTGTATAATTCTGATCTCAGGCTGATTTCATGGGTGAATGGAGTTCTTTGGTAGGTAATCAGCTCACTTTGGGGTACCAGCTGAAAAGGCGCCTCCTCCTACTCCCCCGCCATCTTGTTCCCCCCCAACAAAACCCTTATTAAGTGCTTACCATGTAGCAGGTACTGTACTAGGTACTGTGAACCTAAGAAAAGTCATGCACTGTTGTTTAAACAAACAAACAAACAAACAAAAGTCAGTACAGTTCCTGCTTCCAAAGAGCTTATAGTTTCGGAATCCATGTAAAGAAACACTGTAAATTTATAACAGCTGTGTTCAGTGTAAAGGGCAGTGGGTACAAAAAAACTTTAGCAACTCACACTGATCCACATGAAAGAGCCCAAAAAGTAGAAAGGCGGCAGGAACTACAGAGCTATCCAGAGGACTATTAAGTATGGAGACATCCATCTAAAGAGGGCATTTGGGAAATGTACCACTGGTTGTGGATGATGGAGACATGGCTGTCTCTTTCTGAGGGGTTCTTCAGGAATGGAGGAGGTAAGGAAAAGTCAGGCACCACTCCAAGAAAGCCCAAGATGTACCGTCTATGTAACATTTACTGCATCTTCCATCTACTAGTTGTGGCTCTAGGTGGTTTACTTAACCTCCTTATCAGAGTTCTTTCATCAGTAAAATGGGTTACTAATCATAACAGATCTCACAGCATTACTATATTAGATGAGTTAGTACATGTAGAATGCTTAGAACTGTCTTGCACTTTCTGTATTTTATCAATTTTCAGAGGCCATCAGTTGTATCAGTTGTTAGAGTCATCATTATTTTATGTACCCCTAAGAGATGCTTATAATTAAACCATGAGACTTCATCAATTATAAATCACATTGCTATTTCAGAAATACTGGGATGTGAGAGAATGTATTTTAGAATTTATGAAGTATGATAGCGAGTGCTCAAGAAGCATTATATATCATTATGATTATAGTTATTATTTGCTATAATTATTGTTATTATTATTTGTGGAAATCACTAGAAGATGAACCAGACAAAATCAGAGTATGATCAAAGATGGCTTCCTTTTCCTGATAATGTGATCAGTTATATACGATGACCCCTACTTCCTCTATTCTTCTTGGGTCCTTATCAGACCCTAGGATAATTAGATTCAGAAGGGGGTATAGAGGACTATGTATTCAGGGCTTCCATCTCCTTCTCTGGTTGTGCAGGTTGTGTACTGGACAACAATAAGTAGAATGGGTCATATGGTGGATTGTATGAATCCTGCTCCCTGGAGTTGAGCATTATATATCCTCAATGGATCTCATAACCCAGCCTGCTCAGCATCATCTCTGATACCCTACTCTGTTAAGCCAGAATCACAACCCAAGGCATAGCTGGGGAAAGGGAAGAGATGAGCTTTAAATCAATTTTGAGATTAAAGTTTTAAACTGTACTTCGGTCATGAATAATAACTAGATATTATAAAATCTGCCTAAGATGTTGTTAAGAAATTGGAAAGATTGATTTATCAGAATGTGGTGAAAGGTGTTAATGGCAAAATGTTAAAATATATTCATGTTTCTCTTACACCCTATTGAGAATCCCTAGTAATCTGGTTATGTAAAATTGAAAAAAAAATATGCTCCTGAGGAACCTCCACTCCCCCCAAGAGAAACAGACAAGTGATAATGAGCTCAGTGCTATTGGAGAGGACAGTTCTAACAGGTGTGAGGAGAAAGGATTAGTCCTTTAGGGGAGTAGAGAAGACTTCCTTGGAAAGTGGACATTTTGAACCAGCTTAAAACATGACTAATGGAATCCAAAGCCATGTCTGATTTCTGTAAATGATGAAATAAGATAGTTTTGAAGAGGGGCCCTTTGGTAATATGTGTATTATGGACTTAATGTTTGCCTTCAAATACGTATGTTGAAGCCATAGGCCCCAGTGTGACTATTTGAAGGGAAGGCCTATGGAGAGGTGATAAAGCTTAAATAAGGTTATCAGGGTGGGGCCCTAACCTGGTAGGACCAGTGTCCTCATAAAAAGAGGAAGAGTAACACCAGAGAGATCTCTTTCCGACCCCGTTCAGAAAGGCCTGAGTGGCCAAAGAGGTGATCTGAAAGCCAGGGAGAGAACTCTCTTTAGAAACCAGATCCTACCTGACCTCCATCAGGCATTTCCGGTCTTCAGAACTGTGAGAAAACGAATTTCTGTTATGTAAGCCAACCAAGCTATGATTTTTTGTTACGGCAGCCAAAATAGACTAGTACGCTGTGCCTGCTCTGTTTTCTGGCTCTGTTCCACTAATTCTAGCCCACAATTACAATTTTAGCCTGTAATTCCTCAGCCATACAAAATAGATTAGTTTTTGGTTTGCTTTTTAGCCATCAGATTTCATCAGATCCTCAGAGCAGGCCACTGAAAATAAGTTATTTTCCCTCTTTCACAAATGAAAAATGCTGAGGGTCAGAGAGTTTCAGCTAACAAGTTGCCCTAAGTTCATTGCTGTGTCTACTCAAATCCAAATACTGTTTTAAAGTCAGGCCTAGGGTCAGGATCTTGGCAATCCTAAATCATAACAGCTGTATCTCCCCTCTTCAGCTAGAAAATAAGAGCGTTTCTTTTTTCTTTCTTTTTCTCTTTTACTTTATTCCCCCCTCTCTCTTTCTTTTTTCTTTTCTTTCTTTCTCTCTCTCTCTCTTTCTTTTCCTTCCTCCCTCCTTCCCTCCCTCCTTTCTTTCCTGTTCTTTTTTTTCTGAAGAGCAAAACTTCCAGAATTTTAGCAGATCACTGAAGCTATAATAACATAAAGTGGTTGACTTTTGAGGGAGGGGTAGGGAGAAGCACTTACCATAGTGACTCAAAGAATGATCCCAGAACATATCTGATCTATATTTATTCAAACTATTCTTTCCAAGGATGTGCTTTCCAAGTAATTATACTAAAACATCAATTAAGAGTCTTATCAGGTATGGTAATGCCTCAGGTGCAATTTGCAAAATACAATTATTAGAGTGTAGAGGTGGCCTCAAAACCATCAGGCAATCACATCAGTCTGTAGTGGTGTTGAAGCAAAAACAGCAACAACATGCATTTGGAACTATTACTTGGAAACTCTTGTTCCGGCTGATTTGAAAGTCCAATATCTACAGTACAACTGAGAACTCCATTTCCAAAGGGCCCTCCCACCTGCCAGAGGACTGATCAGTAATCTCCAAACCAACCCACAGCCTGTCTTCCTGCCTGTTACCCAGAGGATCACGGCAGAATCCTTACCCCCCCTTCTGTGAGGCCACAGTTCTGGTGAGACTCCTTGCTCATCCTCCCCTGCTATGTTTTTTTTCTTACCATTCTTCCAACTGTATTTAACATTAATTTGTCATCTGGATTGGCTATTGATCGCGCTGGAGCACACTGAGGAAATGGCTAAGAAGCTTCACACTTTAGAAAGTTCTCTTGCTTGAATTTACAAAGAATTTTAGTGGGTCTGAACTGCTTGGGTAGAAGGATTTAGGGAAACACATTGCCCTGAGAATGGCAAGCCACACGCATTGGCATTTTCGAGGTGAAAATGAATAGGACTCTTTGTAGTTATGTGGCCACATGACATATACAAATACTTTCTCATACTGGATCTCAGTTTTTCTCCTTTTTCCTCTTTTTCAGTCCCTCTTTCCCTCCTCACCCTTTTCCCTCCCCCCCCACTCTCCCCCCTTCCGTTTCATCTACCCTCCCATAATTTCCTCCTTCTTTTCCTATTTTTTCTTTCCCTTTGCTCTTCAATTTTTTGCTCTGCAAACCTCTGATGACTGGTTGGCACTGTCCCAAAAACAATGTGCATTCACAACCAAAAGTTTCTTAGTGTTAAAGGGTTGAATGTTTGTGAGCTTGACAGTAAGACTGACTCTAATATAGATAGGTAAGTGATCTAGTGGCACAAAACGTTTCCTAGACAAGGAGACTCTAACTCCAAGTAGGCTGGGTTCCAGGGCGAGGGTGAGGCTGAGAAAGGCTTTCTGCAAAAAAGTGACCTCTGAGCTACTTCTGAAAGAAGGAATTCAATTTAGGTAAGTGAGAAAAGGAGAGAAAGAGTTTTCTAGGAAAATGGATCAATAACGCAAAGGAGTCTAGAGAATATTTTTGCTTTTGGGAAAGTACAAATACGTAGGAATAGCTAGCATTGAAGCTAAGGGAGGCGGTATGAAGGTCAAATTGAAGGTCAGAGAATGGGAGAATGAGGGTTTGGGCAGATAAGAAATGGTGAAATCATGAAAGCTCCTGTTTGCCACATAAAGGAATCTAGATTTGTGTGTGTGGGTGTGTGTGTTCCAGTAAAACTTTACCTATGGACACTGAAATGGGAATTTCTAAAGTTTTCCCATATCCTGAAATACTATCCTTCTTGTGATTTTTCCCTCCAACCCTCTAAAAATGTAAAGACCAATTTGTAGACTCCTGCTCTAGAGCTTTGCTGCTCAAAGTGTGGCTCTAAACTAACAGCATTGGCATCACCTGGAAAGTAGTTGGAAATGCAGAATTTTGAGCCTCAACTCAGCTCTCTTGAATGAAAGGAGTCTAGTTTAATTCTGAAGGTAACAGAATGTTCTAAGAAGGCACGTGTTGCAATCTGGTTTAACTCTAATTAGATTTTTAACTCTCTTGCTTGGCTCCAAGATTCAACCAAATGCTCAGAGTGCTGTTGCATTCTGACACTTCACCTGACCTGTCTGCTGCCGTTGCTCTGCAGAGAAGGGGAGCAGTTGCTGAATCAGCACTGCAGGGAGGAGCATGTGTAAGGAACATGGATTATTCATGGGGCCTGTGCACTGTTCCAGGTGCAGCCATGATTGCCGTGGACTGGGACCATTTGTAATGCAAAGGCATGGCAAGAAAATCCATTTTCTCATTTTCAGAGCCAATTTTATCTTCATGCTCCTGCCCATGTTACAAATTTAGGCTGATAAAGTGAAACAGGAGGCAGAAGAGCAAAATGAAATTTCTGACGACTGTTTGCAAGAGGAATTTTTAGATGCCAATTTATAAACGCCTTTATTTGGAAGGAAATGATTCAGAGAATACATCTCAAGGCCTTGTAGTATAAAACAATGGAGACTGAGTTTTAAAGTCAAATCTAAATGTGAGTTTTGTGACCTTGGGCAAGTCAGCTCGCTTCTCTGTACCACTATTTCTTTATCTGTAAAATGTGAGTAATGATGCTATGGGTGGTAGAATTATTGGCTCCATTTTTTTTTTCTCTTTCTGTATCCTTGACTTTTACCTCGTGACTGCCATCACTCCCACTGCAGGAAAATCCTGTCCTTTTGGTTTGGGTTTATCTTGTGATTTCCTTAGGCAATGGGATATGGAGGAGAGGGAGTGACAGCATGATAACCTTAAAGTCTTCACGGGATTCTCCTTCCTTCTTGCACTTCTGCTATTTCCAGAAGAATTTTATAGTCCCCTCTGCCTGTGCCCCATTGAAGCAACGGAATGCAATTGTGCTGATGCCTTGTTTTTTGTTTGTTTGTTTGTTTGTTTAGGTCACTGAGATCAGTATCAGAGTCACACCTACAGAAATGTAAGATAATAAATTTATGGGCTTTTTAAAAAAAATTATGTTGTTCTAAATACTAAGTCTGTGGTAGTTTGTTACGGCAGCAGTAGAAAATGAATATATAGGGTAACTTCTCTGGGATTAATAAATATAGATTTTCTTCTCCCTTTATTCATTTTTGAAACAAGTAGACTTAAGTCTGTGTAAGAGCAGTTTGCATACAAACTTACTAGTGCTATTAAGGATTACTGCTGAATGCAAGCAAGCCTTTAGAGCAATGCACATAAGAAACAGTCAAATGTTTGTATTCCATGGGGAATAGAGTGTTCTTTAGTCCACAGAGGAACTGTGATATAGGCAATAGTGAAAAGCATTGGGCATAAAGCTCGTTATTATTACTTTTTCTGGGAATCCCAAGGCTCAAACTTGTAACTTTACAGCAAAAAGTTTAGGACCATTTGCTATAAACTTGTATTTTCCTGAAAAGTAGTCATGTTTTGAAGCATTTCCTCTTGTTGCTAAAAAGAAGTCTCAGGATGTGAGAATTGTCCTCAAATGTCTCAGAGCATTGGTTATAATAACTAAAACAAAATTAAAAAATGAAACAAAATAAAAAGAACCTAACTGTTCATCACCTAGAGAGAAAATTTGAGTAAATCAATACCCATGCACTTACTGGGTTATTACGAGGACATTAAATGCAATTCAATGTGATGAACCTATATGACATAAAATATAGAGTATAATTTAAAAAGCAAACAAGAAGCAAAAGGAACTGGATAGTCAGTAAGATAACAACTATATGAAACAAATAAAATGATGCTCAGAAGGTAGAAAAATGATTATGAAATATATTTCACTATTAACGTGTTTTCTTTTGGGAGAGGAAATCCCCTTCTTTTTTACACTTTCATTTTTTCAATATATTCTCATAATGTGCAAGTGTTACTTCTGGACTGAGAATATAATACACTTTTTTTTTTAAATAGTGGAAAAAAGGTGGTCTCAGAGTTTGTTCTTTCCCGGTACATTTTATTGTCTCTAACGGATTCCAGAGATTTTGTTATATTCACACATATACCCACTCAAAAAACTCACTGTGAAAATTATTCAAAATGATAACCCATTTATACATACAAATAAGTACAAATACCAAAAGAGCTTCCATCCTTATCAAGTACTTACCATGCATTGGGCAGGAGAGTGTTAAGGAGGGCTTTCATTCATTTTTTTTTTTTTTTTTTTTTAAATTTTTTATTTTTATAAACATATATTTTTATCCCCAGGGGTACAGGTCTGTGAATCACCAGGTTTACACACTTCACAGCACTCACCAAATCACATACCCTCCCCAATGTCCATAATCCCCCCCCCTTCTCCCAAACCCCCTCCCCCCGGCAACCCTCAGTTTGTTTTGTGAGATTAAGAGTCACTTATGGTTTGTCTCCCTCCCAATCCCATCTTGTTTCATTTATTCTTCTACCCACTTAAGCCTCCATGTTGCATCACCACTTCCTCATATCAGGGAGATCATATGATAGTTGTCTTTCTCTGCTTGACTTATGCTTTCATTCATTTTTGAGTGGTAGCCATAGACATTAAGTACCATTTCCTGAGGGTTTACTATATCCTGGTGATTTTACATATATTCTCTCATTTATCTTCACAACTGACATGTAAATTAAGTATTATATTCTAAATGTAAAGATACATAAGTTATGGCTTATCTACGGTTGCCCAAAAAAGCACTTGCCTCTATAGGAGTAGAAGCCATGTCTGTTTCTAAAGCCTATGTCTTCCTCGGTACCCCATACCATTCATGCACAGAACATGTGAGGCACTATTTTCTCTACTCTCACTAGAACCATTAGTTTTGCTTTTTATGAAAGTGGTTGAGCCTTCTCACTGATGTCATGTTACTTTATGACTCCTCTGGAAGGGCTACATTTGGATATCATGTTCTTCAAACTGTTAGGATTTTCCCCACTATTTTACTCTCCTGAACTATTTTCCCTTGGGCTCCATGTAAATACACTATTCATAAGCCAGACATTCTCCTCCCTCCTTTAAATTTTGCTGGAGAGTAGTTTATGATGCACTACTTCCTTGTAGGACATTTTCACATGTTATTCCACAAGATTGGTTGCAGGTGACTGAGCCAGGGGTGGCTACCTGTTTCAAGAGAAGTCAACGGACTAGCATAACAGATCTGTCCAAAGCCATGCAAATCACCAAATGAACCAATTAGATCTGACTGCAGTGAACTTGACTAGGATACATGGAGGGAAAGATAATGATTATAAGTGAGGCCAGAAGCCGTAAAGCACATACAAAATAGGAATTACTCAAGTTTGGCATGATAGACGACATGAGTACCAAACTGAGTAAATAAAGGAGGAATCCAGCCAGGAATTTATTGGTGGCAGCAGAAGAATGATTGAGTCATGGTAATGGTGACCATCAGAGAGTGCCATGGATGTTAGCTGCTGATAGAGCAGCAGCAAAGGCTGGTCACTAGAATAGCCGCCCAGTTCTTGAGCAAGATTCCGTCTACCTGGTGGCTGGGATCTGCAGCAATTGAAACTTATTTCTCTGTGTATTCTTAAAAAAACAAAAACCTAAAACAACAACAACAACAAAAACCCAAAACCTTATGAATATAATGTGTGTCTGTTTATCTATGTGATTTGAAAGAGCCTAACCATTAAATTACATCTGGCTGAATGGTGTAAGGCCTGTCACAGCATCCAGAAGACTGGCCACATTAAAAGATGGTTAGCCAATCATGAGTAGCTAGGAGAGCTCCCTTTAAAACCACTGATTCTGGAATTTGTCTGGTTTGGGGAAGAGAGGGAAGGAGAAACACTATGATTACTTTTTTTCCCAACTTTTTCTAATCCTCAGACTTTCCTATTTGGTGTTTCCATTAATGCGGTATCAAAGAGGTTACTGCTGCCTATGTTCTCCTCTAGGATTCTGATGGATTCCTGTCTCACGTTGGGGTCTTTTATCCATTTCGAGTTTATTTTTGTGTATGATGAACAATTATTGCAGGTAATGTAAATGCCTCAGAGTACAGTCCTATCTGTCTCCCAGACAGACTTGGTGACATGGCATTGAGAATTTGAAAACTGAAAGGCATGCCCTGTTGTGTGCATATTAGCTGTGTGATTCCTGGAAAGTGGCTAACTTCTCTCAATTTCAAATATTTCTTCCATTAAAATAGGAGGAATAATAGCCCCTGCCTTCTTAACCTTTAGGTTTGCTCAGCAAGATAAAAAAAGATAATGAATTGGAAAACTATGAAATAATTGAAAGAACTAATGTTTTCCTTACCACCAATAATGACACACTGCCAATAAACCAGTTTCTGAATTTGAAGAGTTCTAAGTGAAAAATACCTAAATTATGTAAGCCTCTGTGAAAGCAGGCTCACAAAGAAATGTTAAAGAAACCTTGTGGACCATTTGTTAGAAGGGCCATGTTAATTTCTCTAGGCAATGACCTGAGCTGGAAGTGCCATTGGGAATAGGTTAACCACATTTGAAAGCAGCTGTTGATGATGTGTATTTTGCTAATGATCTTGTTTGTCTTCCATGTCTCTTTAAGAGTTTCACAGAGGAAAAGGCACTAAACTATTACTGACAGTAATGCAGGCAGGTGCAGGTCAGGAAAGGTGGTTGCTTCTTTTATGTTGGCTGTAAAGCCAAAGTTCTTTATTTAAACAGCCATCCCAAGAGTGACCATAGTCCATACATCTTCCCAGTGTCTTTGGTTGTGGAGTCAGCCCACCTTCAACCACCTACCCATCAAGGCCCATCTCAATGGCCAATGCCTCATGAAGCCTTCCCCAGTTCCCCTGAGATGAGAATGATCTCTGTTCTCTTAAATTTCTTAATGTTTTCCCTGTTCTGCTTTTATGGAACTTAGCACATTCTGCATTGAATTTCACATTCTTCAGGATACATTTCTATCACTAAACTGATACCTACCATGGAGGTCAGCTCTGTTTCTGATTCAGCTCCAGAATGCCAAACTTGCTACCTAGCACAGAAATATTTCTCAGAAAATCATCAATGAACCAGTGGGTATAGACTCATAACAAATAGGAAAACAGAAGAATAGACAGAATCTGACGTACAAAGCTTGTTTCGAAAATAACCCTTCAAGTTAGCTCTTTGAAATCTAGAACTTCATTTCCCATAGAGAATATTATAAATGGTGAATAGATTCTCGTATCAGTCCTTTCTGTCTTGGGCTAAAAATGTTCCAGTTTTGGAAACTATTTCCCCATCTGCTTACCACCATAGTCTCTTTCTTTTTCCTGAATTCCATTTTCATCTATAACTTCAAAAGCTGTAGAAATTAGCTTGACCTTCTAGACATGATCCTGGTGTTCTGTGGATAAAGTAGTATGAATGAGCCTCTGGTTCATTTCTTCTCTTTGGCTTTCCCCAGACTTACTCTCCCATACCTTACTGGATCCAGAGGTCCTTCCAACAGATGATTTGGTCTTGCTCTAATTTCCTATAACAAACCAAATTAAAATAGCCTCAGCCTCAGTTAAGGAAACATACTTGTTTTAGTCACTGATCCTTTATTTTTCTCCAGTTAATGTATTAAGTATTAATAAAATGAAAGCTACCATGTATTGAATGCTGGTGTACCAGGCACTGTGCTAAGATCTTCATATTTTCTGTTTCCTTTTATTCTCACTACAGATCTCAAAGTAGGTACTGTTAGGATTCCTATTTTACAGAAGAAGGAACTATACTTAGCTTTAAGGAGATGTTTCAACTCACTTGGCTAGTTAGTAGTATAACCAGTCTTCAAACCTAGACTTGTCTGCCTCTGAAGTCATGTTTTTAATCACCATGCTAGTTTATAGCAGGTAGGCAATACTCTTGTAAATGTGGGGTAGGGTTGGGGGCAAGAGAATTGGATAGAGGTCATGCGTTCTTTGGTTTCCTACCACTGAGATCCTGGACAATTGATTTAATCTCAATGAACCTGTTTCCTTTAAAAATAAAGGGAAATGATGACATATTTAAAAGGTCTAGGTCATTGGTTGGTGAAACTATTCAGCAAATAATTTATTTTTCTTCTCTTGATCTTTGCCTCTTGCCCTTCTCTTTACTTGAAGTATGGTGACCGTAATTGCCTATTTCCTAGTGTAAATAAGATAAAGATAATTTCCTTTCACTCTTAAATAGGTCTTATTTGGACACAATGAATTATATGGGCATGCCCTGGATGTTGGCGGTGTTTCTCTTGCCTTCTTTCTCTGGATCCTGTGATATCTTTCTAAGGGCAGACAAGATTATACCTCTCCTCTGATTAATACTCCATGCCTCATTTCCTTACAAATAATCCAGTGCCTTCATAGTGATGTATGAGGCCTTCATGACCTGAACCTGCTGATTTTGTATTTTCTTCTCATACTCACCTAGCCTGTTATCCTACTTGCTGTCCATAGCAACTGCCTGCCTTTTCTTGAAACATCTATGCTATTGCTCCTATGCCTCTTCCAATGCCTTCCTGTGCCTGGAATATATTCCATCCCTGTCATTGATATGTATCACTCTTTCTGTTTTTCTGTCATCAAGACTCTTTCTAAGTATAGGGAATTCTCTACTAGGAGATATGGTGTTGAAAAGACTTTTATTGCATTGGGAATGAAACAAATATACTTCATTACAAACGCTTGCAAGTATGCCTACATCCTAGCTACAGGCAGTTGGCACTAGCAATGAAATTCCACCTCAAGCCATTTACAGTGATTGAGTCTCTGGAGAGCCAGATTATTTTTGGCTCTCTGTCCCATCTTGAGTGGCATTTGTGACACAAGAAGGCAGGAAGAGGGATTATATCTTATTTTCTGACTGAAACAACAACAACCAGGAGCTTCAAGACAGAGGACTTGTCCAAATCCTCTCTGCCTCGATTGCTAGTTATGTTATCTTATACGAGCTTCATAACTTTTCTTTACATCAGTTTCTTCATCTGTAAAATGGGGATAACAATAGTACCTACTTCAAACATTGATTGGAGGGACTAAACACACATGTGATATGGCTGAAACAATCCCTGGCCCATTGTTTATACTCAAAACGTCAGGTTTTATTATTACTATGGTTGTTGATAACAGTCACAACAATAGCAATAACAGTAAATTACCTTCTATAGTATGACCTTTTGTTTCTTGCATTTAAAAAGTGTGAACAATACATTTCCCTCTGGTTATGCTGATTTGGGCTTAAGTTTGATATCTAAGTTGAGACATTTTTCCTCCCAGAAATCTTTTCTGAAACTACTGCCACATTAGAGACCACAATTATAAATTCACATTTTGTTGTTACTAGTAGCAGAACACTTATCACACTTAATTTAAATACCTGATCTTTGATGTTTCCTCCAAATAGACCATGAACTCCTTCTAGATGACACTGGCCATTTCCCCTACTTGTGTCCTTGGAGTATTTCTTAGGTAGTACCTTGAAAATTGTATGTATTTAGCAAACATGTACCAGATGAAAGAGCAAATAGCCTGCCACCCTCTGAGATGCTGCAATGGGACAGTTAGCCAAGCAGGGGAGCTGGTGATTTCTATTCATATGCTCTGGCTCTTCCTGTGGGTTCTCTCTCTGTGACCCCATGTGAGATTTTTGTAATCAATGTTCATATTTGCATTGATGATCCTAAAATGTCTTTGACAATCTCAAGAGAGTTGTAATCAGTATATTTCATTGCTACAGTGCTCCTGCCTCCCAGGTTTGGCTTAGGAGATGGAACTCACTCCAGAGATTTGATCCCAATCAGTGCTATTGTGCTTCCCTTGAAGAGTATCTTATAAATTCAGGAAGATGCAAAGCAGTTCGCTAGATTGGGGAATAACATGTGTCATAAGAATCAGCCAGGTACTTCTATTTGTCCTTCTCTGAGTCAGTGACTTGAGGCAACACCATGTTGTCTTCAACCAAATAGAGTGATTTACTGTTCTTCTATTTAGGGATGAACATCTATTTCTTCTTGCCTTTGTGTATGCTATTATTTCTTTTTTATTTTTTGTTATTAATTTCTAGTTTTATTCCATTATAAGTGGAAAATACACTTGGCATGGTTTCAGTCTTCCTAAATATGTTAAGGTTTGTTTTATGATGACCCACTTATCTTGGGTAATATTTCATTAACACTTAGAATAACATATATCCTGCTGCTGTTGGGTGAAATTCTATATGTGTTTCTTAAGTCCATATGATCTGTAGTATTTTAGAAGTCTCTCTTTGTCCTGAATGATCTTCTGCCTGAATGTTCTATCCATTGTTGAAATTCCTACTATTTTTCTATGTTTCTAAGTTTTTTTTTTTTACTTCAATTCCATCACAATTTGCTTCATATATTTGTGTGGCTTCATGCTGAATGCATAGATAGAGAGGTAGATATCTATAGACACAAAGAGAGATTTTATATATATATATATATATATATATATATATATATATATATGTAATTATCATATATTCTGTTTTGTAATTGTTATATATTACTTTTTTGTAATTGTTATATATTCTTTTTTTTATTAAATTGATTTATTTATTTTCAGAAAAATAGTATTCATTATTTTTTTACCACACCCAGTGCTCCATGCAATCTGTGCCCTCTATAATACCCACCACCTGATACCCCAACCTCCCACCGCCCCCGCCACTTCAAACCACTCAGATTGTTTTTCAGAGTTCATAGTCTCTCATGATTCACCTCCCCTTCCAATTTCCCCCAACTCCCTTCTCCTCTCTAACACCCCTTGTCCTCCATGATATTTGTTATGCCCCACAAATAAGTGAAACAATATGATAATTGACTCTCTCTGCTTGACTTATTATGCTATTATTTCTGTTTCCTATGGCTTCTCTCATTTGGAGTGCAAAGCTTTAATAACTTAGCAGGGCATTCAAAGCCCCTCACAAACTGAGCCCCATTTACCGTTCCAGTTTTATCTCTTACTACACCCCATCAGATCTCCTAACCTCCATAGGATGAATCATTTGTTTGTTCCTTTCATATCTTTAACAATAATTTATGGTTGTAATGTGGAGATTGTATCTACAATGTTGCAGTCTACTAGTAGACATAGCATTTAAAATATAATAGAGGGCTGCCTGGGTGGCTCAGTGGTTAAGCCTTTGCTTTTGGCTCAGGTCATGATCTCAGAGTCCTGAGATCCAGCCCCACATCAAGCTCCCTGCTCAGCAGGGGAGCCTCCTTCCCTGCCTCTCTCTCTGCCTGCCTCTCTGCCTACTTGTGATCCCTCTCTCTCTGTGTCAAATTAATTAATTAATTAAAAAATAAAGAATAATAGAAAATAGAAATAAAAGTATAATTATAATAAGAACCCTGGCACTAAATCATAACCAAGCATGGCAGGAGACTGTATCCCAGTGGGGTCTGATCATGGAGAGTTTATGGCAGTTAAGACACCTTCAGAAAGCCCGTTAGAAGTTTGTCGAATCTGGGCCTTGTTCTGTGTCGTTTCTGTGTCAACCCTGCTTAGCATCAGGCCCAGGACAGAGCAGGCATGCCAAAATGTTAAATAAATGTACGAATGAAAAAACTACATTGATAAAGAATAAGTTAATCTGTACTGTCTCATAACCAATTTCCACTCTTCATTCTTAGGTAAGAGTTTACAAGAGTACATGCACACACACACACATACACACATTTGTGTGGGCGCAAATATTAATGTAATTATATATTAGTACTGAACTGTTTACAGTGCTTTTCTAGCCAATGTCTCAATGAATTACACATCAACTTACAATGTAAGGAGATAAAAAGTTTTTCTTTATTTGTAGAAGCTGAGTTTATGAAAAAGTTGCCTAAAGTAATTCGTTTAGTAAGTGAGAAACAGACGTAGTAGTTTGGTCTTCTGGCTTCAAGTCTGGGGCCTCATACTTTTTTATTTACAAAGATATAAGGGTGAAATGACTTCAATAATATTGGAATAAGTAATGCAAATCAACACTTTATGGAATAAAATAGTAAATAATATCTCTTGAAGAAATAGAAACCTTATCAATGCAGTGAAGAATCACAGGGTCAGATCTGGGAGAAGGAAACTCAGAGAGGAGAGTCTGGCAGCTAGAGACCCTCGTCATGCAGGAACATCTGTCAGTTTAGGTGGAGGCAGCTAAGAGATTGCGGTATGAGGTCGAAGGCCCATAGTGGATGGGGAACTCCAGTACCTCACTCTTGCTTTGAATTGGGAACCCAGAGGCCTCCTCTCAAGATGGGACAAGGAGCCAAAAATAGTCTGGCTCTCCTGAGACTCAATCACAGTAAATGACCCGAGGTGAAGTTTCATTGCTTGTGCCCCTTGCCACTGCCAGAGGCAAATCTAAATGCTCCTTGGAGCAGGAAACATCACCTCAGCTCCAACTATTTCCATAATTAATTTTTTTCACATAAGCTATTCAGAACTCAAAAAATAACCTGAAGGGAATCATTCTTGGATAAGTTAAATTTCATCTCTTAAATATCACTTTGTCTGTGGAGCAGGACTTTATATTGGGCCGGTTAAAGGACTTTAAGGAGGATACTGAAACATTTGGGTGTGTTTCTAAAGAGAAAACTCTGGAAGCTATAGGAAAATTGGTTTAGTGTCCAGTTAGAATTATCTTAACCAGCTTCCATTTAACCAATTGTCTAGGTTAACTAACTTGCAAGATTAAATGCTGCCAATTCTCTCCTCTATAGAATTTTCTGATCCATATCTACAGACTGCTTGTGACCAGTTAGCAATATTCTAGTATTCTCATGTACTTCTGATCTGATCAGGGAGCTGAATGTTTTCAAAGAGTCACTTGTGTTAGTCACCAAATAATTTATACCAATTAGAGTTATTACTATAGATGAATAATTTGAGTATTATGCGAACTAAGAACATATTACTAAGAAAGGACAGTTACTGTTTCAATAAAGTGTGCCAAATGCTTTAGGAAAAAAAAAAATAAGTTCTATTCCAAAGGGGAATTACCATCAAATAAGGTATGAAGAAAATAATTATAAGTAGGGAAAATCACAAAATTTTAGAAGGATTCTGTATTTAAATTATTTTTCAAATTTTTAAAGTTTTTATTTAACTGGAAATCATATGTGGTGGTAATGGGTCCTTGCTCTCACAGAAATTACATTCTAGCTTCCATTGTAATTCTGATATGTAAAAGATTTGGAATACAAAAAAGGATTTATTATGCATCTAATATTACTACTATTGATCAGTAACATAGAGGGAAATGAAATATTTCCATATTAATAAAATGACATATAATAAGATGACCTTGTTATATCGTAATATATTATTATATTTATCATCATCGTAATAACATGATGTATTATATTTTTCATATATACATATTATTATTAGGGTAATGCCATAACACTCTATTATAATATGAATTAGTAATGACAAAATAATAAGTAACATATTCAATTTTTTCAGTCATTCTATATATAAATATCCTGTATCCTTAATTATTAGCCCAAGGCTTTTCACAGAGTAACCCTCAAGATTACATAATGAATGAATAAATTAATATGCAAACTTTCAGAATCACTCATTTTTTTCAAGTATCACTCAAATTTGGTAACATCATTTGATGAATATGAATCCCACAAATCATCATAATAATTATAGGTGTTCTTTGACCAGCAACGGCCCCATTTTCTCACAGAATTGACTCCTATGGAATTTGTCATCCAATAAACCTATAAATCTATTATCACACAAAATGGTCTTATTCTAGCTCATCCCTCATTCTGGACATGAGAAACTGATTTTTATAACCTCAGTATAAAAGTCTGTATTGATTAACTTACTCATTTAACTAGCTCCACAAACACATAGAATACCTACTATGATCAGATATTGTCCTAAATAATCTCAATCAATTGTTACTTAATACATTTTGACCTGTTAAATTGTTTATTTTGGGCTCTTGATAGATCTTAGACATTAGCTATTTCTACCAGCTGTTTGTCACTTGCAAATTTTACAAGCATGTTATCATGTAATTAGTCAAGTCATTGTGGAAATAAGTTGATCAGAATCAGGCCAAATAAAGAAGACAGCAAAAATCACTGAAGTATTCCCTCTCAGTTGTTAAATTCCTATTCTCATTCAGCTGGGGATGGATATGGAAATCTCCCAAGGCAGAATTTCAGATAACCTGTATGATTTAGGGATGGTGTGGTATTCCCTAGTATTGTTTGAGGTTACTCAAGAAAATGGAGAAGGAAGTTCCATTCCAAAGGGGAAAAGGTCAATGCCCAAGGGGCATCTAAAAGAGAAGAGGCTAGAAATATAACCAGTATGGGAAGAAGAAACCAGGGAAAGCCAGAAGTTAGGGTTAGAGGGATAAAATGTAAGCCTCTAGGAATTCCATAGGAAAATAGTAGGTGACCATGACAGATTCTTTAGACTACCTTATGTGAGTGTGCATTTTAGTGAAGCAGAATGGAGATAGGTTGTCCTTAATCTAAAAATTATTCCTCTTTTATATTGTCAAATCTGATTGGATCCTTACTTTAATCAAGTTAGTGGAAAAGGATATTAATTACTTGCAAAAGTAGGGTTTCCTGATCCCCAAAGCAAGGGAGAGCCAACAAGCCATCACTATCAGTACTCTTCCAGGGATGACCTGGAGATAGAGAACTAGCACTTCTTGGCTAATGGGTGAAGGGGTTTTCTCATGCTCTAAGCTAGGATCTGGTTCAAAATTCCTTTATTCTCAGGTCCTGGTCTTTTTTGCTAGGATTTCTTCAATATCAGGCATTTCTCTATCCTGGAAGGGGAATACAGTGCTCTTATTGCTATAAGCCTAGGGTATGGAGACAAATTGAAAGTGGGGAAGGTTTTAAACTGCATCAGTGGAGGGAGGAGTCAAGATGGCGGAGAAGTAGCAAGCTGAGACTGCTTCAGCTAGCTGGAGATCAGCTAGATACCTTATCTAAAGATTGCAAACACCTGAAAATCCATCAGCAGATCGAAGAGAAGAAAAACAGCAATTCTGGAAACAGAAAACAACCACTTTCTGAAAGGTAGGACCGGCGGAGAAGTGAATCCAAAGCGACGGGAAGATAGACCCCGGGGGGAGGGGCCGGCTCCCGGCAATCGGCGGAGCAACCGTGCACAAAATCAGGACTTTTAAAAGTCTGTTCCGCTGAGGGACATCGCTCCAGAGGCTAAACTGGGGCG
>NC_081570.1:49083005-49107972 GCF_022355385.1 Mustela nigripes | reverse complement strand
TGGGAGGGAGACAAACCATAAGTGACTCTTAATCTCACAAAACAAACTGAGGGTTGCCGGGGGGAGGGGGTTTGGGAGAAGGGGGTGGGATTATGGACATTGGGGAGGGTATGTGATTTGGTGAGTGCTGTGAAGTGTGTAAACCTGGTGATTCACAGACCTGTACCCCTGGGGATAAAATATATGTTTATCAAAAATAAAAAATTAAAAAAAAAAATAAACTGCATCAGTTTAGCAAATATTTGTTAACCATTTATTATGTCTAGGCACTCTTTTAAATTTTTGAAGTACATCAATGAGAAAATAGGCAAAGAACCATGTCCTCATAGAGCTATTGTTCTAGTAGAGAGAAATAGATAACGAATACTGAAACCAATGAACAAGTACATTAGGTAATTTCTTAGAAAGTTGTAATTACCATGGAAAAAAGCAAAAAAGAAGTGTAAGAGAGATGAGAATTTCATGGGGTGGATAGATTGTTGTATTAAGTAAACTGGTCAAGCAGAAGCCTCAGTGAGGATGTGAGATTTGAGTCAAATCTTGAGAAGTGAGAAATTGAATCATGTGGATGCTAGAGTAAAAAACACCAGGCAGAAGGAATAGAGTAAAAGTTCTGAGGTGGTAAGGAGTTTTGCATCTCTGATTAACTATAAGGAGCAGAGTCAGCGGTGGGGGAGCAGTAGGAGAACACAGAATTAATGGTGGCCTAGGTTGCAGTGGGCTTAGTAGGTGTCGTGAGACTTTGGTCTTTACTCTGAATGAAATGGTTATTGGGTTTTTTTGAACATTGGAATGAAATGGTCTGACCGAAGTTTTGAAAGGAGCACTTTAGCCCTTGTACTGAAAGAATGCTGTGGGGAAATGAGACTAGACTCATGAAGACCTATTAGCAGGTTGCGGTAAGTGCTCGGAGGAAAAAAAAAAAGAGGAAAACAGAGTAAGGCAAAACATGTGAGACTCTTAACTATAGAAAACAAACTGAGGGTTGCTAGAGGGGAGGTAGGTGAGGGGATGGGATAATTGGGTGACGGGCATTAAGAGAACTCTTAATGTAAAGACTACTGGGTGTTATATGGAACTGCTGAACCACTAAATTTTATCCCTGAAACTAATAATACACTATATGTTAACTAAATTGAATTTAAGAATTTTCAAAGAAAGAAAAAAAATAAAGAGTTCAGAGGGACGTTTTTGGTGCTTTGACCTAGATGGTAGCAGTTATAAGAACTATTCAGATTCAAGGTGTATTTTAGTAATAGACATAACAGGATTTCTGGCAAATTGGGTGCTCCCTGAGAGAAAGAGATGTGTTAAGGCTGACTCCAAGGTATTTGGTCTCAGCAGTTGAAAGGTGTAAGTTGCTAGAAGCTGAGATAGGAAAGACTGTGGATGGAGCAAGTTTCAGAGGGAAACAGAGTTCAGTTTGGTACATATTAATTTTGAGATGTCTACTAAACATCCAAATGGACATGTTGAGTAAGCAGTTGGGTACCTGACACTTCAGGAGAGAAGTATGGGTTAGAGATCATTTGAGATTTCAGAATATTGGTGACATTTCAAACCATGAAACTGGATGAGTTCCCCAAAGGAGCGAGGGTAGATATAAAGGAGACAATGCAGGACTGGTTCCTATACCCCTCCAATATGAAGACAAGGACAAAGAGTGGTCAGAGAGGCTGCTGTTCTGGATGCCAGCAAGGACTCTAGAGCATATGGAGAGATGCTGATAGGCTAAGAAGGATGAGGCAGAGAATGGGAACTTCAGCACTGTGGAGGTTAGTTAGCACTGTGTGTGCTTTATTAGGAGAGCAGGATTTCTGTTTAATACTGCAACAGATTTCTTGTGGTGAGGGGTAGAGAACATAACCTACTTCTTTTCTCTAGTGTTTTATTTCTGGGTGGGATTCCTGGAAGGACTCACAACTGTGGGAATCTTCTAACTTCTTCACTCTGCCTCTGAAACTGCCCCATCGTCAAATATAATCTTTCTTTGATTCTTGACATTTTATCTAGAAGGGCACTAAATTAGCATACCTCTGTTTGAATATGGTCCCTGGTGTAGCTAGTTTCATTCCACCTTTTTGTTATTTTAAAAAACT
This sequence comes from Mustela nigripes, assembly GCF_022355385.1. Taxonomy (NCBI): domain Eukaryota; kingdom Metazoa; phylum Chordata; class Mammalia; order Carnivora; family Mustelidae; genus Mustela; species Mustela nigripes. Next base: position 49,105,873 of record NC_081570.1, on the reverse strand, counting down.
CTTCCCCCCTCATCCTTGTCTCTCTTCATTACCAGGGAAACAAGGTCCACTGACCTAGTGGCAATGGCAGCAAGGAGTTAACATCAATAGTTATAGTTGCTCTACCAATGGTTGTTCAATATTATAGCTAATTCTCACTGCTTCCTCTTGTCATCAATGAGGGTGTCACGAGAGGTTTTATTATGTGGCTCTCGACTTTGTTACTGACAACTTTTGTGACATTTTGTTACTTGTAAGAGGTCATGCTAAATGTCGCACTAACTTTATGGTATTATCCTGAGCTTTTTCTTGGTAAAATCTTTTCCACGTGAATTCAAGGTTGCTCTATGTGATCTCCTTGCTTTTATCACATGCTAACAAGAAATCTCTTTATGGCCATCTTTCTTGCCAGGGATAAAGTCAAACTTACAAACCTTAACTTTTCGGGATTCTTTTATTTACCCTCTTAAAATTATACAAGTGTTTAGCCTGTTTTTGATATTCTGGCATATTTCCAGTTCCCCATGATTTTTCTCACGCAAATATGAATTTGAAAAAAAAATTGCACAGCTTTTCATTAACACTTTCTGGAATTCAGAGTTGGCAAAAGATGTCAGTTTTGAGAGAAAAATAGGGACTTTTGTAGTAAGAAAGAAGCCTGGGATGGTTTTCTGACATATGTTACTATATTTATAAAACAAACTGTTTTTAGAGATCAGTTTATAAATTTGACATAAGGTTTAATATTTCCATTCTATTTTATTAAACTTAATTTTCTTATGAAAATAGCACAGGAAACCACATGATTTTAGGTCATGGTCTAGCTATAAAAATATACCATAAAGCCTTTCTGTACATTGTGTGTCTTAGTGGAAAGATTGTGGCTTTGGATCAAAAATTTGAAATTAAATTCTGATTCTGTTATTGACAAATTTTCTAACTTTGGAGGTCACCTTGATTCTTGTAAACTTTTTTTCATCACCTATCAAATAGAGGTACATGTCCAATGGGTTGTTGTCTTTTATAATTCATATAGTACCTGCTATATGCTAGGCACTCTGCTGGACACTGAGGATGCAAAGATAAAAAGATACAATCCATGTCCTAGAAAATCATTGTCACAGAAATAGAAGTGTAAGTACACAGATCCTCTGTGTAATGGAAAGATTCTACTGGAGGTATATCACTTAGTGTGCATGACAGATTTGGAAGGTTAATTCTGAAAGTTCTGGATTCTCCTCATAGTTAAAGGTTTTTAAGTATATTAAGAATTGGAAACTATAGAGTCTCATCAAGGCTAAGCTACAAGGTGGGCATGTAAAATCTAACTTAAATATAAGCTTTAGGCTATGTTAGAACCTCAGAACATCTTTCATGAAGTCACTTATGAAACAACAATGTCTAGTCTTCCTGGGACTTGGAACAAGCTGAAAAGGCAACCCCAGATTACATGAAAAGATAATATAAAAGGTTATGTGGTATATTATAATATTTGGCCTGCTAAGTTAGACTTCTTCAACCCTAGAGAATATAGAACAAAGTGAAGAAATCAAGTGGATATCAAGATCAGGAATATATATATATATATATATATATATATATATTTAGGTAATTTACTTAACTTCTCTGTACCTTCTCCATTTCCTTATTTGTAAAAAGGAGAGAGTGATAGGGTGGATATGAGGACAGAGAATGGTGCCTGGAACATAGCAATTATCATGAAGTTGTTTTTACAGTAGTATTCATTACTAGCAATAATATTCAAAATCAATAATATTAATCATAAACTAATTTTTTTAAGACTTATTTATTTGAAAGAGATCATGTATATGAGTGGGGAGATGGGGAGAGTGAGAGAGAACCCTAGCAGACTCTCCATTGAGTTTAGAGCCAGATGTGATGCTGGATCCCATGACCCATGAGATCATAACCTGAGAAGAAACCAAGAGTCTGATGCTTAAACAACTGAGCCACCCAGGTGCCCCCTTTTCAACCAAGGATTTTGTACTCAAGTTCCAGGTGGTCAACAGATAAAGGAAAATATGTTAAGATCACATAAACTGGAAACTGGGAAATTAAACTACCACTATTTGCAGATGATGTGATCATTTACATTGAAAAGTCAAAAGAATTTATAAACAAAATATTGGAAAAAATAAAAGATTTCAGCACAGTAGCTAGCTAAATCAATATAAAAAACCCCCATGAAACTAGACCACTTTCTTACTCCATTGCATCTATAGATACCAAAGTAAATACTGTCCCCTATTGTTATTAAGTACCTATGAGATCTTGAGCAAGTAATTTCAGCTCTCTGAGATTGGTATCTCATCTGTTTATCAGTTTATCTCTATAAACTGACATCATTTTACTTTGGTCCTTTCTAATTCTAAGTTATGATAGAACATCAGATTTTCTGCCTTATCTTCCCTTGCCAGTGGGACCAATTGAGAAATATGCTCTGATATTTGCTAAGTGTGATGCATTATTTTATATGATAATTTTGATATATTCTTTGCCTCCATTGAGTTTATAACCTAGAAACAACAGAAATATTAATGATACATAGCATTGTCTTAGCTCATCAAAATTAATGAAGTGTTTTCATTCATATGATGAAATATTTCATGAGTATATAATGAGTACATAAATAATGTACCATACAGAATATATTAAGCTTTTATTGAGCTAGAAACTGAATAGCATTTCAGAGAACTTCTGTTTAACATTGGCCGATTTGCCACATGCTTATTATTTTTTTTACCTTAACAAAATTATAGTAAAGAATTAAATTAAAAAAGCAAACTATTATCTGACAAGGATAACAATGTATTTGGCATTGTTTATGTATTCCCAGAACCTAGATGGATGCCTGGTACCTCATGGTCACTTAACATATTTGTAGGAATGACTGAATGACCACCACCAATAACTGTGGAGAGGTCATCAGCTGATGGAATATTTCAACAAATTTATGAAAGACAATGCAGATAGAAAAGTCCATTTCCAATTATATGGCAGATTAGATAACCAAATGATCCTCCTATGAAAAAATCTAAAAATTCTAAATCTCATGTGAATCTTTCAAAATAAACTGATTTGCTAGGCAGAAAAGAGACCTAAACCAGCTTGAAAATAGGAACCCAGAAATACAAGCATAGCACTGCATACTGCTTTTGTTCTGAAGGCATTTGATGAACACAGATGACCTTAATTTGCATGGCTTTGAAAGGCACCATGAGCAAGAGATCAAACCCATAGGAACTTTAATTTCAGCTCTCTGGAATACAGAACATCCTCACTCCTTTTCTTATAACTGAAGATACCACTCCAGTGTATCCTTTGGTTAAGTGTGAATGCCCTAACATCAATGAGACAGCAGGGAAAAGTGTTTGTTTTAGCCCTGTGTTTGTTGGAGAGGAAAAGAATCTATCCTAAGACTATTAACTACAAAATAACTATCATTAAAATTTGTAACCAAAATTGACACTGGCTAGTTTGTTAAAAAAAAAAAAATCTCAATTTGAGAGTTTAGTTAGGTGTTCTAGATTTAAGTATCCAAAATGCCTGGTAGAGGCAAATATACTAACTACTCTGCCAAAATCCTCAAACTAAACCTCAATGAATACCTAACATTAAAAAAACATATAGTTTAGAAGTTAAAAATTACAAAACACAGAAGAAAATGCATACCATGAGTAAGAGCCAGCAGAAACTACAGATGCAAGAATTGGATTCAATCCATAAAATTTCAGATATTGGAATTATTAGTCAGGATACAAACTAAATATGGGGTCCCTACGGCTCAGTTGTTTAGGCATCTAATTCCTAGTTTCAGCTCAGGTCACGATCTCAGGATTTTGAGATTGAGCCCCATGTCAGACTCTGCCCTCAGGAGGAGTGTACTTCAAATTCTCTCTCCCTCTCCTTCTGTCCCTCCCCCTGCCCCAGTCACTTGCGCTCACTCTCTCTCTCTCTCAAATAAATAAATAAATAAACCTTTGAGAAACTTCAAAAAAAATTATAAACTAAAACATACACGTAACTTTTATATAAGTCTATGTAACATAACACTTCAAAATTCAATGACAAAAATAAGCATTCATTTCTTGCTAGGAATTTGTAGATGGAGATATGACTACTTGGATTTTGTGGGATGTGATGGGCCTGGCTGACTTCAAGATGAAGATTGGCTTCAGTCATACTCCATGTGTTTCTAATTCTGGGACTCAGGCAAAAGGTGCAGTAGCCCCCTGGGATATACTTTTGTTATGGTGGATTGTAATAAAGCAAGAGACCAAAACAAGTAATGCAAGAACATTTAAAGTTATGCTCAAGCTTGGTTTGCATCATGACTGTTCATATTCCATTGGGCAAACAAGTCACAGTCAAGTTCAACATCAATGAAAAATAATTCTCCCACTGGTTTGAGGGGCAGAGAAGAGTGAAAGTTTGATGAAACATAATCTAATTTACTAAAATAAACATGATCAGTATGCTTTAACAAATAAAAGAAGATTTTGAAAATATTAATAATGAGCACACTATAAAAATGACCAATCAAAATTGAAAAATAATTCAATAAATGCATATAAATGGAAAAAATAATATTTTGTTGGTTGGTTGGTTTTGAGTATATTTGACACACAATATTACAACTTAGTGATTAGACAAGTTTACATGTTATGCTATGGTCACCATAAGTATAGCTATCATTTGTCCCATTACATTGCTATTATAATATTCTTGACTATATTCCTTATACTCTACTTTTTATTCCTATGACTTTCTCATTCCTAACTGGAGGCCTGTATCTCCCTCTCCCCTTCACCCATTTTGCCCAGCCCCATACCACCCTTCCCTCTGGCCGTAGTTTGTTCTCTGTATTTGTAGTTCTGATTCTAATTTTTGTTTATTTATTTACTTTCTAGATTCCATATCTGAGTGGAATCATATATAGTATTTGTCTTTCCAATCTGACTTATTTCACTTAGCGTAATACCCACTAGGTCCCACCACATTGTCTCTAATGGTACAATCTCATCCTTCTTATGGCTGTGTAATATAACACTGTAAACATATACCATATTTTCCTCATCTATTCATCCATTGGTGGACACTTAGGTTGCTTCCATGGTTTGTCTATCCTAAATAATACTGCAATAGACATAGGGGTACATATATCTTTCTGAGTTAGTGTTTTCATTATCCCTGGGTACATACCCAATAGTAGAATTATTGGATCATATTTTATTTCTACTTTTAATTTTTTGAGGAACTTCCATACTCTTTTCTACAGTAGCTATACCAATTTACATTCCCACCAGCAGTGCATGAGGGTTACTTTTTTTTTTCCAAATACTCACCAACACTTGTTTCTTATCTTCTTGATTTTAGCCATTTTAATGGCAGGAGGGGATACTGCATTACGGTTTGAATTTGCATTTCCCTGATTGTTAGTGATGTTGAACATCTTTTTACATGTCCACTGGCCATCTGGATGTCTTTTTTGGACAAATGTCTATTCTGGTTTGTCCATCTTTTTAATCAGATTTTTTGGTGTTAAGTTGTACAAGCTCTCTCTATATTTTGGCTATTAACTTTGTATATATCTTTTGGAAATATCTTCTCCCATTCAGTAGGCTGTATTTTGGTTTCTTGATGGTCTCTTTGCTGTGCAAAAACTTTTTTATTTTGATGTAGTCCTAATAGTTTATTTTTGCTTTTTTTCTCCCTTGCCTGAGGAGACATATCTAGAAAAATACTGCTACGGCTGCTGTCAGAGAAAATTACTGACTGTGCTTTACTTTAGGATTTTTATGGTTTCAGGTCCCACATTTAGGTCTTCAATCCATTTTAGTTTATTTTTTGTGTATGGTGTTAGAAAGCAATTCAGATTCATTTGGCTTTTCCAGTTTTCCCAGTACCATTTATTGAAAAGACTGTTTTTTCTCCATTGTATATTCTTTTCTCCATTATATATTCTTGCCTACTCTGTCATAGATTAACTAACTATAAAAATGTAAGTTTATTTCTGGTGTCTCTATCCTGTTCCATTGATCTATCTGTGTCAGTACTATACTGTTTTGATTACTACATCTTTGTAGTATATCTTGAAATCTGAAATTATGATACCTTCAGCTTTGTTCTTCTTTCTCAGGATTGTTTTGACTACTTGGGGTCTTCTATGGTTCCAGACAAATTTTAGTATCATTTGTTTTAATCTTGTGAAAAATGCTATTGCTAGCAATGTCCACAATAGCCAAACTATGGAAAAAAACCTAGATGTCCATCAACAGAGGAATAGATAAAGAAGATGTGGTATATATATATATTTGCAACTACGTGGATGAAACTAGAGGGTATTATGCTTAGTGAAATAAGTCAACCAGAGAAAGACAACTATCATATGATCTCCCTGATATGAAGAAGTGGATAAGCAACATGGGGGGTTTGGGGGGTAGGAAAAGAATAAATGAAACAAGATGGGAACAGGAGGGAGACAAACCATAGGAGAATCTTTTTCTTTTTTTTAAAGATTTTATTTATTTATTTGACAGAGATGACAAGCAGGCAGAGAAGCAGGCAGGAGGGGGGGCAGGCTCCCTGCTGAGCAGAGAGCCCAATGTGGGGCTCAATTCCAGGACCCTGAGATCATGACCCACACCGAAGGCAGAGGCTTTAACCCACTGAGCCACCCAGGCGCCCCACCATAGGAGAATCTTAATCTCACAAAACAAACTGAGGGTTGCCAGGGGGAGGGAGGTAGGGAGAGGTGGTGGGGTTATGGACATTGGGGAGGGTATGTGCTATGGTGAGTGCTGTGAAGTATGTAAACCTGGTGATTCACAGACCTGTACCCCTGGGGCTAATAATACAATGTATGTTTATAAAAAAATTAAAAAAATTATAAGAAAAATAAAATAAAATAAATGCTATTTCTTTTTTAATAGGGATGCATGACTCTGTAGATTGCTTTGGGTAATATGGACATTGTGATAATTGTAATTTTTCCAATCCTTGGGCATGGAATATCTTTCCATTTGTTTGTGTCATCTTCAATTTTTTTCATGAGTGTTTTATAGTTTTCAGAATACAGTTCTTTCATTTCTTTGGTTAAGTTTACTCCTAGGTATTTTATTCTTTTTGATGCAATTGTAAATGGTGTTGTTTTTTAATGTCTCTTTCTGCAACTTTGTTGTTAGTGTATAAAAATATTATTGATTTCTGGGTATTAGTTTTGTGTCCTGCCACTTTATTGAATTTGTTTATTACTTATAGTGGTTTTATTGGTGGAATCTTTAGGATTTTCTATGTATTGAATGATGTCATCTGTGAATAGTGACAATTTAACTTCTCTTTTACCAATATGGATACATTTTATTTCTTTGTCTTGTCTGATTGCTGTGGCTAGGACTTCTAGTATTGTGTTGAATAAAAGTGGTGAGAGTGAACATCCTTGTATTGTTCTTGACCCTAGAGGGAAACCTCAATTTTCACGATTGAAGGTGACGTTAGTTGTGGGGTTTTCATATATTGTCTGTATTTTGTTGAAGTATCGTCTTTCTAACCCAGTTTTGTTGAGAGTTTTATCATGAATAGTTGTTGAATCTTGTCAAATGGTTTTTCTGCATCTATTGAGATGACCAAAGATTTTTATCTTTTGTTGATTTGTTTTATGACATTGACTGATTTGTGAATATTGAACCATCCTTGCATCCCAGGAATAAATCCACCTGATCATGATGAATAATTTTTTTAATGTATTGCTGTGTATGGTTTGACACACAAATTTTTTCAGGGTTGAGAGTTTTTACATCTATATCATCAGGGATATTGATCTATAGGCTTCTTTTTTCTTTTCTTTTTTTTTTTTTTTAATGTGATGTCTTTGTATCAGGGTATCATGATTTGGTATCAAGGTAATGCTCATAGAATATGCTTGGAAGCTTCCCTTTCTCTTATATTTTTTGGAATAGCTTGAGGAGAATAAGTATTAACTCTTCCCTAAGTATCTGATAGAATTCATCTGTGAGTCCATCTGGTCTGGGACTTTATTTTTTGGTAGTTTTTTGATTACCAATTCAATTTTGTTACTTGTAATTGTTCTATTCCAATTTTATATTTCTTCCTGGTTAATATTTAGAATGTTGGATGTGTCCAGAAACCTGTGCATTTCTTTCTAGGTTGTCCAGTTTGTTGACATATAATTTTTCATAGTGTTCTCTTATATTCTTTGTATTTCCAAGCTACCATTTGCTACTTTTTCTTTCTTTACTTAGGTGTTTCTATAGGTTGGTGAAATAGCTACTTGTAAAGTTGAAGGAATGGTCTTGTATATGTTTACCCCTTATGTAGATCAGGTATGCTTGGTTACTTTGTCTGATGGCTGGCTATAGCTGTAGCTGTAACTGTATATGCTAGTTAGTCTTTTAAACCACAGCTTTTTTACAAGAAGAATACATTTTAAAGAATATATTTTAATAAAAGAAAAAAGAAAGTGATAAGAAAAGGAAAAAAGAACAAAGAAAAAAAGAATAAAAAGAAAAGAAAAAATCAAAACAAGGCAAAATTTAAAAAGTAAAAAATAAAATAAATCAGTAAAAATTTTAAAAGAAAAAATGCAGTTTGTCTTCTCTGTCTCAGTACAACAAGGCAGCTGGTGTGAGCTTGTGGACCTTTGACTCATTGCAGTCATAAGCCTCTCAAGATGACTAGATCTTCCCACCATGGTATCCAGACCCTGCTCTGGTCCAGGCTTCCAAGGTAGGGTGGAAATGTAAACTCTGTAGTTCCCTAGTCCCTCTGACCTGTAGTGCTTCCCCACAGCTCTTCTGTCATTTGGTCTCTTTTTTAAAATGCTAGTGTTGTTTCTTTTATATGCTAGTTGCTATATGTTGGTTGCATATGCTAGTTTATAAGCTAGTTGCTAGATATTCTTTTAAGCCCCAGGTTTTTTCCTGTGTCCAAGGACAGAGAAATCTGTTCTTGGTCCCTTAGGTTTTTTGTTTGTTTGTTTGTTTTTTGTTTTTGTTTTTGTTTTTTTAATAAACATATAATATATTATTAGCCCCAGGGGTACAGGTCTGTGAATCGCCAGGTTTACACACTGCACAGCACTCATCATAGCACATACCCTTCCCAATGTCCATAACCCAACCACGCTCTCCCTACACCCTACCCCACCCCCCTCAGTTCAGTTTGTGTCATGACATTAAGAGTCTCTTATGGTTTGTCTTCCTCTTGGTCCCTCAGTTTTATCCCTCTCTAATGTTGATAGTAGCATTACTGTGTTTCTGTCTCTCTTGATGTTCTCTTGTTGTTCACTCTGTCTTTGGTTGTTCAGTGACTGTTCAGGCAGCCCTCAGTTCTTCTTTAGGAGGAATTGTTCTATTATAGATACAATTTGATGTGTTCTATGGAGGAGGTGGTTTTAGAGTCTTCCTATATAGCCATCTTGAACCTGATTTGAAAAATATAATATTTGAAATAGTGACTCAGTGGAACTTATAAAACAAATTAGACATAGCTGAGCAGAGAATTAACAAGTTAGATTATACATCTGAAGCAGCGTTAAGAGAAAAAGAACTTTGTCTCTTAACAAATATATGGGTAGAATGATCTACCCATAGGGAGAGAAAATAAATGGGTAGAATGAGATCTAACAAACATTTAATTAGAGAAAGAGAGAGAGAATAGGAAGAGAAAAATTTAAAGGAATTATGGCTGGTAATTTTCCAGAACTTACAAATGATAAAACCCCTTAAATTCAAGAAGCCTAATTAATTTCAAACAGGATAAATAAAAAATCTACAACTAGACACATGATGGTGAAACCGGGGTGAAATTTATATCATGTAAAATTTCAGATCATTAAAGATTGAGACAATAGCAGGCAGATGATAAAAAACAGATCACCTACAAAACCGTACTAATTAGGCTGTCATCTGACTTATGAATAGCAACAATGGAAACTGAAGATGGAGAATGATATCTTCCATATGCCAAAGGAAAATACTTGTCAACTCAGAACTGTATGACCAATGAAGCTACCTTTTAATAATAAAAGCGAAGTAAAGTTACTTTCAAACAAAATTGAGTTTACTAACATATTCTTATTACGGGAAATTCTGAATTATGAACTTCGGGGAGACAGAAGTTATCTCATATCAAAGGTTTAAGACATAATGTGGAGTTTAAGGGATAAGAAAGGAATATATGAAATAAGATGGGATTAGGAGGGAGACAAACATAAGAGACTCAATCTCACAAAATAAACTGAGGGTTGCCGGGGAGACGCAGGTAGGGAGAGGGTAGTTGGGTTATGGACATTGGGGAAGGTATGTGCTATGGTGAGTGCTGTGAAGTGTGTAAACCTGGTGATTCATAGACCTATACCCCTTGGGCTAATAATACATTGCATGTTAATAAAAAAATTAAAAATTAAAAAAAGTCATGTGGAATGATAAGATAGCTAAATGAATGATAAATGAATGATAAAGAAGATAGCTAAATGAATAAATATTGATTTGAAAGCAAAAATGATTTAGTGTGATTAAAATAAAATAATGCAAAATGAAAAGACATGGCAACAATATCATACACAAATAAGAAGGAGCATAATGTATTGATAATAGTAGGACTTGGGTAAATTAAGTATGCATGTTAAATAATATATAGTAGAGCAAAAAAAATGAGAAAAATTATCAATCTAAAAATTGAGTTAAAAAAAGAAAAAAAAAACGTAAAATTCCAGGTCAAAGACAAAGTGCGCAGTAATGTTGTAGTAATAAAGTCAGATAATTCATTATTATGATAAATGTAAATGAACTGTACTCTGAAAGACAAAGATTATGAGGATAGCTATATTAACAAACTCAAGATAAATGGGGTTTACAAGAGCCATATCTAGATATACAGACATGAAGGAATGAAAGTTAAGGGATGGAAAAAGATAAAAGATAAATCAACAGATGGTGGGTATTAAGTGCATGGAGCACTGGGTGTGGTGCAAAAACAATGAATACTGTTACGCTGAAAAGAAATAAAAAAAGATATGGAAATAGTTCTCTAATAGTCTTACTTCATTAATGACATTTGACAAAAATCACTTGCTTCAAATTGCACTGGGCTCTAGATTTAAATATGCTCTCTATATGTGCATCTAGCCAATGATTTCTTTCTTTCTTTTTTTTTTTTTTAAGATTTTATTCATTCATTAGAGAGAGGGAGAAAGAGAAAGTGTGCAACAAGTAGGCAGAGTGGCAGGCAGAGGGAGAGGGAGAAGCGGACTCCCCACTGAGCAGGGAGTCCCATGCGGGGCTCCGTCCCAGGACCCTGGGATCATGATCTGAGCTGAAGGCAGACACTTAATGGACTGAGCCATTCAGGTGCCTTGGCCAACTTTTCTTAATGTGACTATTGACTCCTTTCCTTGTGATATAGTGCTATGGGCTATCTTGGTATAATAGCACCTGGTGTGGCACAGAGATTTTCCTTCAAGTGCTTACAGGGAAGGGCTTCTGTTAACATTATTTTGGTGAATGGTCCTGCCACTGGGGGCATTCATATTTTCTTAATTCATGAATTAAATCTTAATTCACATTATTACTTGAGCCTTACTTCAGGGAGTTTAATGTAGTATTTTCATGTAGGCTGTTTAGGAAAATGTTTTAAGAATGGGGCATTTTGGAGATTTTGGAATTATCTAGTAGTGACAGGTTTTTTTTGTTTTTTGTTTTTGTTTTGTAAGAAGCACTCCATAATCGGGGAATTTTTTTTTTTTTCCATTTTCAGTCCCTGATATTCCTAGTCCAGTTAAGTGGAAGTCACTGTGTTTTTGCTTTGCATGGCTCCTGAGTCAAGTCTACTAGCTCCCCATCGCCTCTGTGTATATGAGGAAATGGAGTACATTAGGCTGAGGAATGGTTACTAGGCATTTAGCTAGACTCAATTAGTAGATTGAGGGACTTATTTCTACACGTCTGTCTTATACAGGATGTGATTCAGGTTCATGCCTCAACAAAATGAGAAATGTTTTGTGCTAGAAACTTTGCAGGTTTATTATGAATAGGTGAAAAAATGCTAATTTTATATATGTTAAGTTTCTACTGACACTTTGCTGATTCTGTTTTGACTGTCATGTCACATGTCCTATTAGAGTTCTGAATGATTTCTCTAATTCTCCTTCCTTCAATTAATTTCACACATGCCCACCATGTTAATTTCCTATAGCAAAGTTCTAAATATGACACCTTTGCTCAGAAACCTCCCACTGTTGCTTGGTGCTAAAGGAAAATAGTCAAACTACTTATCTCAGTCTACAGACCCTTTGTTAACTGATTAGTCACTCTTTCCAAAAACTTTTTTCCCCACTATTCCTCTTTTTCATTCTTAATTTTCTCTGTTAAAGTTAATATTTGTATTTCATATACATTCTATGTTTCCTGCTTATTTGTCATTGCACATGTGCCTTCTGCCTAGAGTGCCCTTACTCTCATTTCCATAACAATCATTTTTTGGCTCTTAGTAAATACTAGGAAAATAATCCTCAGGCATTATTATATATAAATAGAGAGTGACTGAATATTATAGTCAACTCATCAGGGTCACAGTGGACAAATCTAAAAAAGCAGTCTCTTTAGAGAGTTCCCCATTAACCAGTTTGGTCATTCCTAGATGTGTAGAATACTGCCGTAGAGTCTAGCTGTGTGTGTTTGTGTTTATGTTTGTGTGTAGGTGTGTATTTCTGTATGTGTGTGAGAGAGAAGAGAGATAGCTTGGGCACACATGTGTGCACTTGTAGACATTTCACCGAGACCGAGCATCTTTCCTCTGTAATGTCTGTTTTTTAAGGGGTGATACAAAAGATAGGTCCGGATGTCATATTTTTTTCTCTGATCAAGAGGTTTCACCTAAAGCTCTAGAAAGGAAGGTGAAATAAACTCTTGTTTGTACCATTTTATGTGTACATAGGAGATTTGTTGACTACTGTAGATAGGGTGGAAAAGTTCAACATCATAGGGTCTGAAGACCTTAGTGGCCAACTCCAAAGAAAATGTCCTTTGAAATAAGTACATTTTGGTAAGTAAGTGATCTCCTATTGATCAGGTCTCTTTTGTCTAAACTACTTTTTATTGGTGACTTAATCCTAGTACACAAATAAGTGAGAAATACTGGTTAGCACATTGTGAGATTTCAGAAGGTTTGGGTGATATAGGTGATCCATTGATCATGTGGACTAGTGTGATTTCCATATTTTTTTCCCATAGATTCTTAGATGAGGTTTCTTAAAAATGCCTTATAGACCATGTGAGAGGCAAGGAAGAGACTGTTATGGACAGAACTATAACCCTCCAAAATCCATGTGTCAAAGCTCTAACGACAATGTTAATGTATTTGGAGATAGGGCCAATAAGGAGGTAATTAAGATTAAATAAGGTCATAAAGGTGGGCCCAACTTTACTAGGACTGATGTCCTATAGAAAGAAGAAGAGATGCCAGGCACAGAGAAAGTCCATGAGAGGATGCTGGTGAGAATGTAATCATATGGAAGTGAAGGAGAGAATTCTCACCATAAACTAACCCAGCTGGCACTCTGATCTTGGATCAAGAATTGGGAGAAAATAAATTTCTGTTATTTAAGCCATCCAGTCTATGATATTCTACTATGACAGCCCTAGCAGATGAATGCAGAGCCAAAGTAAACAAATTTGGTCTCTGAAGTCCCATTTAAACTGAATTTACTTTGCTCCTGCTTTTTATATATTGGAGTTTTACATAAGAATGATTTCTTTCGTTCTTTTCCTTCTTTCTTTCTTTCTCTCTTTCTTCTTTAAGATTTTATTTATTTGAGAGAGAGAGAACATGATGGGGGGAGGGACAAGGGAGGGAAAAAAGCAGACTCCCTGCTGAGCAGGGGGTTCTGATGCAGGGCTCAATGCCAGGATCCTGGGATCACACCTTGAGCTGTTGGCAAACACTTAACTGACTGAACCACCCAGGTGCCCCTCTTTCTTTCTTTTTTTTTTTTAAATAAATATTTTGCTGTTAAAAATTTAGGCAGATAAGTACATTATGGACCAATTTATTCATGTATTTGTAATGGAAGCATTTCTTCCTGATCCTATATTATATCTCTGATCAGAATGGTTCCATTGGGGGGGTGCCTGGGATCATGCCCTGCATGGGGTCCTCTGCTCAGCGGGGAGCCTGCTTCCACCTCTTTCTCTGCTCCTCCTCCAGCTTGTGCTAATTTTCACTCACTCTCTGTCTCTCAAATAAATACATTAAAACCTAAAGAAAAAAAAAAAAAGGATAGTTTCATTGGGCTTCTTCTCTTGTCTTTCAGGACACATGGACGACCATACCATTGGAATATTAATTACTTTGATGACAGAAAGAAGATCTTTATGATTTAATCTAGCCTTATGCTATGGACTGAATGTATGTGTACTTTCAAAATTCATATGTTGAAATCTTAACTTCCAATGACACACAAGTGGGAACTTTGGGAATAATTGGGTTTAGATGAGGTCATGATGGTGAAGTCCTCATGATGCTATTGGTGTCCTTATAAGAACAGATCAGAAAGCTAGTTCCCTGTCTAGCTACAGCAAGCCATGTGAAGCCATAGCAAGAAGACTGAGAGCTAGCAATGGCTCTCACCAGGAACTGAATCAGCTGGCACTTTGGAGTTGGACTTCTAGACTTCTGAACTGTGAGCAATAAATTTCTGTTATTTAAACCATATAGTCTGTGTTATTTTGTTATAGCAGCTTGAGCTGACCAAGGCACTAACTATCTCACCCCATTCTGTAATTATGTGCAGATATGTACTTAATAGTATTAAATGTGTAAGTAAATTTCATTCCAGCCCATTCAAAATGACCTCTTGAGCCTCCTTGACAATTTACAAACCTATGCTAGAAATCCTTTAGTAACAGAAAGTGTACTAGAGTGCAGGTTTTAAAAAAAAATCCTTAAGGACTTCCATGAAGAGTTTACATTTTCTTAAATAGTTTTAACCATTTGATTTCCATATAAATTCCTATGTCCCCTTCTATTGCCTAGATCATTCTCTATTAAGAGATTTTACAAAGGGAATATTTACCTGCCATGAGTGATAAATTAGAATTAACTAGCTATTATTGGACACCATTCCTACTCATTTCCTACTACAGACATACCTCATTTTATTATGTTTCACAGATATTGTGTTGTGTTTTTTTTTTGTTTTGTTTTGTTTTTTTGTTTTTTACATGTTGAAGGTTTGTGGCAACCTTGCCTAGAGCAAGTCTATTGGCACTGTTTTTCCAACAGAGTTTGCTCACTTCATGTCTCTGTGTCACATTTGAATAATTCCTGATATATTCCAAACTTTTTCATTACTACTATATTTGTTTTGATGATCTGTAATCAGTAATTATGACTCATGAAAGCTCAGAAGATGGTTAGTATTTTTTTAGCAATAATATATTTTTAAATTAAGGTATATACACTATTTTCAAAGACACAATACTCTTGCATGCTTGATGGACTACCATATTGTGTAAACATAGCAACATAACTTCATATGTGCCAGGAGATTCATTTGACTTGCTTTTTTGAGATATTTGCTTTATTACAGTACCTGGAACTGAACTTGCATTATCACCTCAGTTGTAATGCCTATATTAATATAACTGCCTATATTAATATAAAATATAATATAACTGCCTATATTAATATAAATCTACTTGAAGGGAGGCTTCATTTTATAATCTCCATTGATCTTTGCACTATCCTGTGAGGTTGGCTATGGTATTTTCATTTTTCCTATGAGGAAACTAGAACACAAGGAGTTAAAAGTAACTAAAATGATAATGATAATAAGAAGGGCATTTAAGTTTTGAGTTATACATTTTATTCCATATCATTTCCTTTGCTTTTTATGTGTTTAACCTACGTAAAAAATAAAAGCCAGAGAAACATATATTAATAGGACGAATAGTCAGATATGAATCCGTATGGTCAATTGTAATCAGGTCCAGATGGTTAGTGCTCTGAGCTACTAGAGACCCCATTTGATGCCCCAGTTACCTACCATCACCACGATTACGATGGGCATCAGCCGACACTTAATAAAGGAGACAGCATAATTTAGTGGAAAGAACATGGGCTTTGAAATCTGTCCCAGAACCAGTTTTCAGCTCTGCCACTTACTAGCTGTGAGATGTGGAACAAATGAAGAGTTAACTTCTCTGAATCCTCATCTCCATGTATGTAAAATGTGAATAATAGTAGTATCTATCTTATGAGGAATAAATGAGATAACAAATAGACAAACATTTAAGATTGTCCTTGACACAGAGCAGGCACATTGTAGGAATTCAGTAAAGGTTAGTTGAATCTGAATTGTAATGTTACCCATAAACACAAATTAATGTAAAATTCAATCTTTCCCTCATCAAAGTTTACCAGCTAATTGGTGAAATACTGAAGAATGGCAGTATAAAGGCAGCAAAACCCAAGGGCCAAGTGAACAAAACCATGGCATGACAGTGGGGGAAGGTATTCTTTAGGTCTAGGGTGGGGGCGGGGGGGTGACAGTTGAGTCTTCTGAGAATCAAGCTTCTGAAGAAAGGCAGCTCTTTTTTAGATAGACAGGGAGGAAGGAGCGTGCATGAAGCAGAAAAGGAGAAGTGACAATAAGAGAAGTGTGTATGGTTGTATATGGGAAAAAGTTGATGACTATGGGCAGACTGAAGATACTGCAAGGTGGTTTGTGTATTGTGCTTTGCAGTGTAAAAAATCTGTTGCTCATGTGAGCTTTCTTCAGACCTAAGAGAAGGAGGGGATGAATTTTACTATCTCCCTTTAAAGAACAGATAAAGATGAAAGAGAAATTTTGAGAAGCAAGTTGACCTAGTTTTACTGTGTAGTAGAGTGGGCTCTCAACTCTAATCTGCTATCTCCCAACATTTACAAAAGTGACAGGGAGCAGAACAAGGCTTCTTAATAGGAAGTTACAGAAAAATTTATGACCTTGAATGACAATGATAGGGGTTTGGGATTTTTATTTTGCAGACATAGAAAACCACAAAAGCTTGTGACCAAGTGCTATGCAAAGGAGTATTTTAGAAAATTTGTCTGGCGGCATGAGTACAGGTGGATGTCTATTCCTCAGACAAGACAGTGTTTTTTTCTAGAATCTATCTAAGACCATTGTCCAAATGAATTTTAGGCCAAAGAAGGCTCTCTCCTTTATGCTGTCTTGGAGAAAGCCCTCTTAATCAGGGAAATGGAGCTATTAGCACACTGGCAGCCTTTTCTGTTCTGCATTTTAAATTGTTAATTCAATTTATTTCTGGATAAAATATCTATGTAAATCAAACCAGTTTGCAAAACTGACAGCCTCATGAAAAAAATATCGGGGGGGAAAAGATCATATGCATGACTAAGCTATATTTTAATTTAAGCAAGTGTTCTGATTAAAACATAAAGGGAATGAAAATGGCATAATGGGAACATCATAACTCACTGAATTGGGGTCAGGTTCCTCTCCCCAGATAGCACCAATGCAATACAATGAGGCATTGGGTTTGGAAGAAAAACTGAGGTTTTGGAACGGGTCAGATCTGGGTTCAGATCTTAAATGTAAGTTCCACAAGCTCACGAGTATTTTGCCCTCTGTTGTATCTCCAGTCCCTAAGACAGTATCTGACTCAGAGAAGGTACTGTATGAATATTTGCCAAAATTAAATGAAATAAGAACTCTGCCTTATCAATTACCATTTGGAAGATATCAGATAAGTGTCTTCACCCTACTGCACCTGTATTTCTCATCTGTAAAAGAGAAATAATAGTATTTACTTTATAAAATTATTGTAAGGGTTAAGAACAGTGAAAGTAAGCAAGACAGGGACTTGTGAAACGGGATGGTCTAGATACTTATTTCTGAACCCTGGTCGTAACCTGGGGTTTCTTTTTCATGTGTTTCCCAGCATGCTTTGCTGGGCTGAGGCATTGTCTTAAAGAGCGTTGAGCCAGACTTAATTTAGGTTTTTATCTTTCTCACGGATTAGCAGAGCACTTTTACTAGTAGATGCTCAATTTGTTGACATTAAAATTTCTAGGATTGTAAACTTTAAACCAAATTATTCTGACTTAGCAACTTGTTTATTTAGAAAGATGATAGATGTCCACATAGTAGACACTTTTTTAATAAAAATTATTCTATGACCTTTCCCACTAAGACATACAGTATTCTTTTATCTCATCTTTTTAATCCCTACAACAGAGTCCCTTCTAAAGTATTCCCATCTAGAAGATGAGGAAATAGACCTGCAGAAATCAAGTAACAAGCTCACAGTCACACATTAAATAAACAGCAGAGCTGACATTTGAACCAGGACTTTTGGGTTCAATGCCACTGTACTTTATAGAAATATTCCATATATATTTGTTGATTGAATTAATGGGCAAAGGCCTGTCATGCCAGGCTTTAACTTTCCTTCAGTCACAGGATGTTCTTTCAGTTCCCGCCATGAAGATATTAAAAACAAGGACACTGGCTTTGGTTCAGTTGCTAAAAGCATGTGTAGTCTGGAACTGTTAGGTTTTTGCTAGACTCTTCGTAAGTATGTATCAATCTTACAAGAGCAAGGGCATTCTTTCAATTTATTATGTACTCTCCCTTCCACCCAAAGAAAGAGAAATGAAATAAAATATAATGAAAAGGCCAAGGTAAAGAGGGTATGAATTCAATGTTCATAACAGTGGAAGCTAACATTTATTATTTACCAATTACGTAACAGGCCTTGTGCTATGTGCTCCACATACATTATTTCAAAAGGCCCTTTGTGGGCATATTGTTGTCCTTAAGTTGTAAAATAAGAAACTGCTCAGAGGGGCGCCTGGGTGGCTCAGTGGGTTAAGCCTTTGCCTTTGGCTCGGGTCCTGGTCTTAGGGTCCTGGATCGAGCCCCATATCGGGCTCTCTGCTCAGCAGGGAGCCTGCTTCCCTTCCTCTCTTCCTGCTGCTCTGCCTTCCTGTGATCTCTCTCTCTCTCTGTTAAATAAATAACTAAAATCTTAAAAAAAAAAAAAAAAAAAGAAGAAACTGCTCAGAATGTTCCACTGGGTTCTTGTCTCACTTAAGATAGTGCCAAATGTTCTTACCATGGCTCACAAAGCCCTCCATGACCAATCTGATAACCATAAATTGAGTGTAAGAAACACAATATGATGAGTGAGATTAACACCTCTAACGTTTATACTACTGCAAGTACTGGGTGTCAGTGGAACTGCATAGGAATATTATGGTCTCCGTACTTCTGTCCAATGTGTGGAAATCTCCTTCAGTTCAGGCTCCAGCCAGGGGAGAGAACAAGCGGTGGCAAACCTTTCCATCTTGGTGGTGCTGTTTGAGAAAACTCAAACAGAAAGAGGTAGAGTGTTGCCCTCCCATGGCACAGAGTACAAGGAGAAAACGGGGCAGCCAGGTGACAATACCAAGTTGCAGTCACTGTTGGGGACACAAATGAGGGTACAGGCTTCCTTAAAGGTACTTTGATTAAAAAACAAACAAACAAACAATATAAAGTCTTCAGTTAAAATAGAGAATGAATGGTTCTCAAGAGGAAGCCCTTCTCGAGGCACCTGGGTTGAACCTCTGCCTTCTACTTGGGTCGTGGTTTCAGGGTCCTGGGATGGAACCCCACATTGGGCTCTCTGCTCAGCGGGGAGCCTGTTTCCCTCTCTCTCTCCATCTACCTCCCTGCCTACTTGTGATCTCTCTCTCTCGGTGTCAAATAAATAAATAAAATATTAAAAAAAAAAAAAAAGAGAAAGGCCTTCTCATGGGTTCAAGAGACAGAAGGACGACTTGTCACTGTGGAAGGCTGGCATCGTTGGGGACATCAGTTTCACCGACAAGAGGATCCACGTCGTTAACTTGGGACTGGTGATCCTGGTGAAGCTCGACTTGAGTTCAGTTTACTCCTACCTTCTTTGATGGCTGTGGAGGGATGGGAAAGTGGAGCTTGCCGAGTCTCCTTATAAAACCGTGCTTACCTGACCCTCCACTTAGATAAATGAGAGACTTATGGGCCATGTTTCGTGAGGCCTCCTCTGTGCAGGACCAAGGACGGTGCCAGGTGGTCATCAGTTCTGTGTGTGGCCTTACCAGCAGCTCTCTGCCCCTATCCTTTACCCACTTCTGACAGGTAGAAAGCAAATTTGCATAACAAACTGTTTAAACATTCAATTTTGATCCACCTTCAAGGCACTCTTTGTCCTCAGCAGTTCTAATGGTTAGTGACCCCTTCAAAATCAACATCATTTGTCAAATCAAATTAGGCTTGTTACTAACTGCAAAGCAGTGACATTCATCTTTTTGATGCTTTCAAACCAATCGGAGGTAAAGTTCTCTTATGGAATCGGGTTTGGTATACTGAACGAGTCACTTCCTCAATGAGGCAATTGTCAGAAAAATAGGAGACTTAGCTTGAAGGTAAATATTGTTGGGTCACTTGAAATGTATGCAGATTTGACATTTCCCTTCTGATTAGCATGTCTACACATTAAAGGGTTTTTTTTTGTATGTCATATTGGATAGTTCAGATGCCAGGGTAATGTCAGTGAACACTTCAAAGAAACTTTATTTTGCTCCTGCTTAAGAAAGTGGGAGGATTAAGGGAGAAACTTCAGGTAGAAACCTTATTTGGAGTGAAACATGGAGTGAATAAAGGATATTCAGAATAAAAATACAGTGCTGGGAAGGGAGGTAACATTATTTAATGTGTGCTGGTGTCCGGTGTGTGTGTGTGTGTGTGTGTGTGTGTGTACGTGTACTAATTTAATCCTTTTAGGGATTATGATCCTCTCTGAATAAATGAGATGAAGCTTAATGTCAAACAGAATAGCAGAGCTGGAACTTCAAATTCACTCTGATGCCAAAGACGATGCTTCGTTCACTGTAGCATGATACCTCTTTAAAACGTGAAATAGTCTACCTAGCCCTGACAGGAAACATTAAATGAAAGTATTAATTGCTCCCTATGCCTCCTGGCTTTGTCCTTAGTTTGCAGATATAGAATGAGAAACTCAGGGCCTTTCCTGGTCCAGCCTCTTCCTTTAATCAAAAATAAAATAAAATAAGTGAGTATTTAGTTTCTACTTGAATACTTCCAGTGGCCAGGAGCTCAGGATTTCACCATTCATCCATGTCTATATTTATTCCCATACTCTTTCTTTTTTTTTTTTTTTTTTAAAAGATTTTATTTATTTGACAGAGAGAGATCACAAGTAGGCAGAGAGGCAGGCAGAGAGAAAGGAGGAAACAGGCTCCCCACTGAACAGAGAGCCCGATGCGGGGCTCAATCTCAGAACCCTGAGATCATGACCTGAGCTGAATGCAGAGGCTTTAACCCACTGAGCCACCCAGGGGCTCCCCTATTCCCATAATCTTATGTTTATTTATGTATCAAGATCTCATGACCTTCCATGCTTTGAGGTAAAATCGTATCTATATCTCATTATGATTTTAGAGTATTTGCTCTGTTAGATACTCTGCTGTCTTTCATTTATGATATTTTGATCATCACAATATGCCAGTAAGATATGTCCCTACTTTATGGAAGAAGAACTTGAACTTAAGAGGCTAAGTAACTTGGGCGCCTGGGTGGCTCAGTGGGTTAAGCTGCTGCCTTCGGCTCAGGTCATGATCCCAGGGTCCTGGTATCGAGTCCCGCATCGGGCTCTCTGCTCAGCAGGGAGCCTGCTTCTCTCTCTCTCTCTCTCTGCCTACCTCTCAGTCTACTTGTGATCTCTCTCTGTAAAATGAATAAATAAAATCTTAAAAAAAAAAAAAAAAGAGGCTAAGTAACTTGCCCAAACCATGTAAATACTCAGAATGATACCAGGATATTTATAATTTCAAATTGTTTTATCAAGTAGCCAATGTCTGGGTATCACTGCCACAAATGACTACAAATAAGTCACTTTATCTTTTTGCAAGCATTTGAAGAAAATTAGCATTCTTGTGACTTTACACTATCATATATATGTCAATAACTTGATCTTGACCTTTCTCTGAGCTGCAGACATATTTATTTCACTGGCCACTTGTTATTTCCACTTGACATTTCAAATTTCACCTGTCCTATCATAAACCTTTGATTTTTTTTCACCAAAGTCATCTTCATCACAGTTAATGGCACTGCCTATTCAGTTGCTTAAGTTCACATCTTAAAATATTTCCATGATTCTTTCTTTCTCAACCCCTCATTGCTAAGTCCAAAATATATCCTGACTCTGTATACTTCTATCCTCTCCAACATTGCACTAGGTCAAGATGTCATCATCTCTCACCTGGGCCACTGTAAGAGCTCCAGACTTTTTCTTTGACTGGATTTTTGAGCTTATGCAATCTATAATCTTTTCTCTTCAAGGCTCTTAGAGTGAATCTCCTAAAATTATGTCAAGCCACTTTCCTGCTTAATGCCCTCAGTGATGTCTCATTACATTTAAAAAAGCAATGCAGACTTCTTACTGTGTCCTACAAAAGTGACATGTTTTGTCTATTGCTAGAATCCATCTGTATCACTTTTCTCCTCTGTCATTCAAGGCAGCTTCATGAGTCTTTTCTTCTGGTTCTTGACCACTGAATATGTTTACTTCCAGGGGATTTACCCTTCTTATTCTTTGAGCCTGGACACTTTTTCACCTCTAGTTCCTCCTTAACATGTAGGATTCAGCACAGAGAAGCCATTCCTGACCACCTAGCTAAAGAAACTACTTAAAAGTATTCTTCAAAGAGCTGGAGCAAATAATCCAGAAATTTGTATGGAATCAGAAGAGACCCCGAATTGCTAAGGAAATGTTGAAAAACAAAAATAAAACTGGGGG